>NC_074687.1:11309867-11609867 GCF_029448725.1 Salvelinus fontinalis | reverse complement strand
CAGTCAACTGCACTTTATACTACGCAACTTATCATTGGCCAGTTCCACCCCAGTCATACACTAATGGATGTCCCCCACTCAACGCTTTAGGGTACCTTTAGCGTGATGTTTCTTCCTAGTGGTGCGAACTTAGCCTGGTCCCAGATCTGTTTGTGCTTTTTCCTACACCAATGTCATTATCAAGCCAAACATGTTTTTGCATGACAATTCCATCAGGAGTTGACAAGCGAGCAGCAACAGACTGGCACTCAGGCAAATGTGAATCACCATTCATCTGAGAATAAGGGCAGTGGGGAGTATAGGAGAAGTGGGGAGTATAGGAGTATGTGAGTAGTGGGGAGTATAGGAGTATGGTAGTAGTGGGGAGTATAGGAGTATCGGAGTAGTGGGGAGTAAAGGGGTGTAGGAGCAGTGGGGAGTATAGGAGGATAGGATCAGTAGGGAGTATAGGAGCAGTTGGGAATATAGGAGTGTAGGAGTGTAGGAGCGGTGGGGAGTATAGGAGTGTAGGAGCAGTGGGGAGTATAGGAGTGTAGGAGCAGTGGGGAGTATAAGAGTAGTGGGGAGTATAGGAGTGTAGGAGCAGTGGGGAGTATAGGAGTAGTGGGGAGTATAGGAGTGTAGGAGCAGTGGGGAGTATAGGAGTAGTGGGGAGTATAGGAGGATAGGATCAGTAGGGAGTATAGGAGTAGTGGGGAGTAAAGGGGTGTAGGAGCAGTGGGGAGTATAGGAGGATAGGATCAGTAGGGAGCATAGGAGCAGTCGGGAATATAGGAGTATAGGAGCAGTCGGGAGTATAGGAGAGTAGGAGTGTAGGAGTGTAGGAGCGGTGGGGAGTATAGAAGTGTAGGAGCAGTGGGGAGTATAGGAGTAGTGGGGAGTATAGGAGTGTAGGAGCAGTGGGGAGTATAGGAGTAGTGGGGAGTATAGGAGTGTAGGAGCAGTGGGGAGTATAGGAGTAGTGGGGAGTATAGGAGTATAGGAGCAGTGGTGTAACGGTTGTCCTCCTCCTCTTCATCCGAAGAGGAGGAGCAGGGATTGAACCAAAATGCAGCGGATTGTGAAGACATGATTTATTAAAGAAAACACGAAAACACGAACTTGACTAAAACTAACAAAACAACAAACGGTGTAGACAGACCTGGACGACGAACTCACATAAACACGAAGAACGCACGAACAGGGAAAATAGCCTACACATAAAATGACGATGAACACACAAACCGAACAGTCCCGTATGGTGCGACAAACACTGACACAGGAGACAACCACCCACAACGAACACTGTGAAACAACCTACCTAAATATGACTGTCAATTAGAGGAACGCCAAACACCTGCCTCTAATTAAGAGCCATACCAGGCAACCCATAAACCAACATAGAAACAGAAAACATAGAATGCCCACCCAAACTCACGTCCTGACCAACTAACACATACAACACACTAACAGAAATAGGTCAGGAACGTGACAAGTGGGGAGTATAGGAGTAGTGGGGAGTATAGGAATGTAGGAGCAGTGGGGAGTATAGGAGCAGTGGGGAATATAGGGGTGTAGGAGCAGTGTGGAGTATATGAGTATAGGAGCAGTGGGGAATATAGGAGTGTAGGAGCAGTGTGGAGTATAGGAGTATAGGAGCAGTGGGGAGTATAGGAGTAGTGGGGAGTAAAGGGGTGTAGGAGCAGTGGGGAGTATAGGAGGATAGGATCAGTAGGGAGTATAGGAGTAGTGGGGAGTATAGGAGTGTAGGAGCAGTGGGGAGTATAGGAGTATAGGAGCAGTCGGGAGTATAGGAGTGTAGGAGTGTAGGAGCGGTGGGGAGTATACGAGTATACGAGTGTAGGAGAAGTGAGGAATGTAGAAGTATAGGAGCATTGGGGAGTATACGAGCAGTGGGGAGTGTAGGAGCAGTGGGGAATATAGGAGTGTAGGAGCAGTGTGGAGTATAGGAGTATAGGAGAAGTGGGGAATATGGGACTGCAGGAGCAGTAGGGAGTATAGGAGTATAGGAGCAGTAGGGAGTATAGGAGTAGAGGAGCAGTGAGGAGTATCGGAGTGTAGGAGCAGTAGGGAGTATAGGAGTAGTGGGGAGTATAGGAGTGTATGAGCAGTGGGGAGTATTTGAGCAGTTGGGAGTATATAAGTATAGGAGCAGTGGGGCGTAATCGAGTTTAGGGGCAGTGTGGAGTATAGGAGTATAGGAGCAGTGGGGAGTATAGTACCAGTTGGGAGTATAGGAGTGTAGGAGCAGTGTGGAATATAGGAGTGGGAGCAGTGGGGAGTATAGAGGTATAGGAGCAGTGGGGAATATAGGAGTATAGGAGTGTAGGAGCAGTGGTGGAGTATAGGTGTATAGGAGCAGTGGGGACTGAGCAGTGGGGAGTATAGGAGTATAGGAGCAGTGGGGAGTATATGAGTGTAGGAGCAGTGGGGAATATAGGAGTGTAGGAGCAGTGGGGAGTATAGAGGTATAGGAGCAGTGGGGAATATAGGAGTATAGGAGTGTAGGAGCAGTGGCGGAGTATAGGAGTATAAGAGCAGTGGGGACTATAGGAGTGTAGGAGCAGTGGGGAATATAGGAGTGTAGGAGCAGTGTGGAGTATAGGAGTGTAGGAGCAGTGTGGAGTATAGGAGTGTACGAGCAGTGTGGAGTATAAGAGCAGTGGGCAGTATAGGAGTGTAGGAGCAGTGTGGAGTATAGGAGTGTAGGAGCAGTGTGGAGTATAAGAGCAGTGGGCAGTATAGGAGTGTAGGAGCAGTGTGGAGTATAAGAGCAGTGGGCAGTATAGGAGTGTAGGAGCAGTGGTGGAATTAGGACTATTATAGGACTATACTGATTTTAGATTTCAGATTTTCCTCAAAATATGTTCCAATGAGATCCTATGAGAATGACTTTCATTGCTGATTAATATCCTAATTCCTAAAGGAAACTATCATTGTGACTGAAATGGTGTGCGAGCGCCTTTCAGTATGACAGCTATATTTCAATGTGAGGTGACCCTACTGAGTGCAATCATCAGCCTATTCGTCAAATCTGAGTAGTCACATTTTATTTTTGTGAAATATTTTTTAAGAAAGACATAAAGTACGATAAATGTCTAAACATGATACTGTAATTATCTCTCATCGGGGATTAAGCAATGTTTATAACATCAGAAGTATTTACAAACCACATTATGGCGTCCAGCTGAGTGGACGTAATATCCATACGGCAATACATGGTTATCATTTTTTGTGACATGAATTCCATCACAAGCGTAGATTTTGTTCCATTTGATGATGCAATCACTTAATGGACGATATGAATGTCTCCACTTCGCAGAGACAAGATAGTGGGATTACACACTGTGCGCCTCTTTCGAGATTAAACATAAAACAAACCCCGATGACCAAAGCAATGCTATTGGTCTAAAAGACGCTGGGTTCTTGGATAAACGTCTTAGATTGTGGTAGAGCATTATTAAGATGATGTTCAGAGAAACAAGGTTTTAATACAACTAAGGGTGGATTTACATCAGTCGAAATATGTCTAGTGAGACCTATCTTTCTTCAACCTAAGATTTGTAACTTTTCTGCTTACACCAGGCTTGGATGTGGTGTAGTTAAAGCCAGATTCCTGCTTCATGTGTGCTGCAGCTATTAGCATACCGTAAATACCATAGTTGCTGACAAACAAAACAAGGATAGAAATTCAAACTATACACGAGCTTCTCATTTAAACTCATCACATTTGATTAATGCAATGATTCACAAATATATGGATATTTTAAAAGCCTTGAATTTTTAATTTGGCAAACAGATCAAGAATTATGTCTACTGGTACTAAGGTAATTGGGGTAATTATTGCAGGGACATGTGGTGAGTGATAGCCAGGTCGCAGTTGTAAATGAGAACTTGTTCTCAACTGGCCTACCTGGTTAAATAAAGGTGACGTATATATTTTTTTAAATAGCCGTTGTCTTTACACTGTACCACTCAGAGGGGGCTATGTTGTGTAGATGTCACCCAACCAGGTCACTTTTATCTGATCAAGATGTTGGTCAAAACTATATCCAAAGTTACCATATTTCAGACAATAATCATTTTAATATTGAGGTGCAAATTGAAGAGTATGGGAGTAGACATACAGAGCAGGGCCAGATCCTTATGGCCCCCGGACACTAGGGGGCCCCCGTACAAATAAATCCGATCATGAAAATAGAGCTCTTTGGCCATTCACACCAGTGGTGGGTTTGGTGTTTAAATGAGAATGCATTAACAGAAAATAACCCGATACCTAGTGTAAAATATGGTGGTGGATCTTTGATGTTATGGGGCTATTTTGCTTCCACTGGTGGGCCCCATACACCAGTGTATTCAGCAATCAGCATTCGATTTTGATTTGACCAAAGGAATTGAATTGCAAATACAGGTGTCGGATCTTAATTTGAGCTAGTTTGCTACAGCAGCAAAATAATCCCGCAGCAACAGTAATAATAATTATTATGTGGATTATAATTAATGGGCATTTTTTTTAGAGGTTAATACAATTTTCGTAGGAAAAATGAAGTCTTAATTTTAAAAGTGGAAAAATCTAATTTCAGAAGCCTTTGTAAACCTCATACAATACACATTTGACATTTTCTGCATTGCAGGAAAGTTCTTATGCAACAGGGTGATCAAATGAAGATCCTACACATGTACAGGCCATTGATTGTGGATACCCAGTGCATTTCAAAACAACCTTAGTTTGGATAAGAAATATGGACCAAAATGACAGCAAACCAGTGATAACATCCCCTTGTTTAGCAAATGCAGCTGCATTTACATTCTTGGCACCTGATGTGTCAACTGATATGCCTGTGCTGAGGCTCAAAGCGCAAGACGCGGACGAGGGACTGAATACAGAATTAACATTCCTTAACTTGGAGGATACAAACTAATTATTCACAGTAAATTAACAGGCCGGGGACTTGAATCTCCAAAACACACCATCTAACCACTCAGTAAATGAACAGACTGGGAACCTGTATCTCAGAAACACACTATTTAACCACAAACCAGGAACCTGTATCTCAGAAACACACCATTTGAACACAAACCAGGAAGCTGTATCTCAGAAACACACCATCTAACCACAAACCAGGAAGCTGTATCTCAGAAACACACCATCTAACCACAAACCAGGAAGCTGTATCTCAAAAACACACCATCTAACCACAAACCAGGAACCTGTATCTCAGAAACACACCATCTAACCACAAACCAGGAAGCTGTATCTCAAAAACACACCATCTAACCACAAACCAGGAAGCTGTATCTCAGAAACACACCATCTAACCACTCAGTAAATTAACGGTCTGGGGAACAAGGACACACCAAATCAAATCAAAATCAAATCAAGCTTTATTTGTCACATGCGCTGAATAAAACAAGTGTAGACCTTACCGTGAAATGCTGACTTACCAACAGTGCAGTTCAAGAAATAGAGTTAAGAAAATATTTACCAAATAAACTAAAGTTAAAAAAAAAAAAAAGTAACACAAAAACATAACAATAACAAGTCTATTTACAGGGGTTACCGGTACCGCTTCAGTGTGCGGGGGTACAGGTTAGAGGTCATTTGTACATGTAGGTAGGGGTGAAGTGACTATGCATGGATAATAAACAGGGAGCAGCAGTGGTGTACAAAACAAATGGGGGGGGGGGGGTCAATGTAATAGTCCGGTGGTCATTTGATTAATTGTTCAGCAGTCTTATGGCTTGGGGGGTAGAAGCTGTTAAGGAGCCTTTTGGTTCTAGACTTGGCGCTCCGGTACCGCTTGCCGTGCAGTAGCAGAGAAAACAGTATATGACTTGGGTGACTGGAGTCTCTGACAATTTTATGGGCTTTCCTCTGACACCGCATATCATATAGGTCCTGGATTGCAGGAAGCTTGAACCCAGTGATGTACTGGGCCATACGCACTACCCTCTGTAGCGCCTTACAGTCAGATGCCAAGCAGTTGCCATACCAGGCGTTGATGCAACCGGTCAGGATGCTCTCGATGGTGCAGCTGTAGAACTTTTTGAGGATCTGGGGACCCATGCCAAGTCTTTTCAGTCTCCTGAGGGGGAATAGGTTTTGTTGTGCCCTCTTCACGACTGTCTTGGTGTGTTTGGACCATGTTAGTTTGTTGGTGATGTGGACACCAAGGAACTTGAAACTCTCGACCCGCTCCACTACAGCCCCATTGATGTTAATGTCGGCACTCCTTTTTCTGTAGTCCACGACTAGCTCCTTTGTCTTGCTCACATTGAGGGAGATGTTGTTTTCCTGGCAACACACTGCCAGTTCTCTGACCTCCTCCGTATAGCAATTGAGCAATCGGGGGAGAAGGGTCTTAGTCAGGGAGGTGATCAAGAACCCGATGGTCACTCTGACAGACCTCCAGAGTTCCTCTGTGGAGATGGGAGAAACTTCCAGAAGGACAACCATCTCTGCAGCTCTCCACCAATCAGGCCTTTATGGCAGAGTGGCCAGGCGGAAGCCACTCCTCAGTAAAAGGCACATAACAGGCCGCTTGGAGTTTGCCAAAAGGCACCTAAAGACTCTCAGAACATGAGAAACAAGATTCTCTGGTCTGACGAAACCAAGATTGAACTCTTTGGCCTGAATGCCAAGCGTCACGTCTGGAGGAAACCTTGCACCGTCCCTACGGTGAAGCCTGCTGGTGGCAGCATCATGCTGTGGGGATGTTTTTTTAGCGGCAGGGACTGGGAGAGTAGTCTAGATCGAGGGAAATATGAACAGATCAAAGTACCAAGAGACCCTTGATGAAAACCTGCTCTAGATCGCTCAGGACCTCAGATGGGCCGAAGGTTAACCTTACAACAGGACAATGACCCTTAGCACACAGCCAAGACAACGCAGGAGTGGCTTCGGGACAAGTTCCCGGAATTGAACCCGATCTAACATCTTTGGAGAGACCTGAAAATAGCTGTGCAGCGACACTCGCCATCCAACCTGACAGAGCTTGAGAGGATCTGCAGAGAAGAATGGGAGAAACTCCCCAAATACAGGTGTGCCAAGCTTATAGAGTCATACCCAAGAATACTTGAGGCTGTAATCGCTGCCAAAGGTGCTTCAACAAAGTACTGAGTAAAAGGTCTGAATATGTTAACGTAAATGTGATATTTCATCTTTTTTTAAATTTTATACATTTTCTAAAATTTAAAAAAATGTGTTTTTGCTTTGTCATTATGGGGTGCTGTGTGTAGATTGATGAGAATTAGTCTGTAACGTAACATAATGTGGAAAAAGTAAAGGGGTCTGAATACTTTCTAAATGCACTGTATATCAGAGTTCTGCCATCTTTATGCACATTTGCCATTGGGGAGTTTTATCTTCCTGATAGGATTCAGTCTAGTGATGGCCTTGGCCTACAAAGCCATGAAAAGAAGAGGCCACTGCAACACTACTAAAGAATGAAAAATACTAGCAATCTGCCAGCACATAAACTGCCATCATCAGAAGTTGAATGCCATTATGCCCTGTGTGACTCCTGCTTATCTGTCGATGGTGACGTTGTGAACACAGCGCAGGCTTTATGTAACACCTCATTTTCCATCGGGTGGGGGGAGACCAACAGAATACTGCAGTAAGTTATTGTTACTGAGTGAGGTGTGTGAGAACTTAGAAGTAGACTACTGCTTCTGATTGTACAGATAATATTAACATTTACACAAAACAATTTATCCACAAATGTGTTCTGATAACGGACCTTCTCATTCAACACTGTCGATCAAACCTTATGGCTTTTTTTTAACCTAAAATAAACTCAGCAAAAAAAGAAACATCCTCTCACTGTCAAATGCGTTTATTTTCAGCAAACTAAACATGTGTAATTTGTATGAACATAACAAGATTCAACAACTGAGACATAAACTGAACAAGTTCCACAGACATGTGACTAACAGAAATTGAATAATTTGTCCCTGAACAAAGGGGGGGTCAAAATCAAAAGTAACAGTCAGTGTCTGGTGTGGCCACCAGCTGCATTAAGTACTGCAGTGCATCTCCTCCTCATGGACTGCACCAGATTTGTCAGTTATTGCGGTGAGATGTTACCCTACTCTTCCACTAAGGAACCTGCAAGTTCCCGGATATTTCTGGGGGGAATGGCCCTAGCCCTCACCCTCTGACCCGACAGGTCCCAGACGTGCTCAATGGGATTGAGATCCAGGCTCTTCGCTGGTCATAGCAGAACACTGACATTCCTGTCCAGCAGGAAATCACGCACAGAACGAGCAGTATGACTGGTGACATTGTCATGCTGGAGGGTCGTGTCAGGATGATTCTGCAGGAAGGGTACCACATGAGGGAGGAGGATGTCTTCCCTGTAACGCACAGCGTTGAGATTACCTGTAATGACAACAAGCTCAGTCCGATGATGCTGTGACACACCGCCCCAGATCATGACGGACCCTCCAACTCCAAATGTATCCCGCTCCAGAGGACAGGCCTCGGTGTAACGCTCATTCCTTCAACGATAAACGTGTATCCGACCATCACCCCTGGTGAGACAAAACCGCGACTCATCAGTGAAGAGCACTTTTTGACAGTTTTGTCTGGTCCAGCGACGGTGGGTTTGTGCCCGTAGGCGACGTTGTTGACGATGATGTCTGGTGAGGACCTGCCTTACAACAGGCCTACAAGCCCTCAGTCCAGCCTCTCTCAGCCTATTGCGGACAGTCAGAGCACTGATGGAGGGATTGTGCGTTCCTGGTGTAACTCGGGCAGTTGTTGTTGCCATCCTGTACCTGTCCTGCAGATGTGATGTTTGGATGTACCGATCCTGTGCAGGTGTTTTTACACATGGTCTGCCACTGCGAGGACGATCAGCTGTCCGTCCTGTCTCCCTGTAGCACTGTCTTAGGCGTCTCACAGTACAGACATTGCAATTTATTTCCCTGGCCACATCTGCAGTCCTCATGCCTCCTTACAGCATGCCTAATGCACGTTCACGCAGATGAGCAGCGACCCTGGGCATCTTTCTTTTGGTGTTTTTCAGAGTCAGTAGAAAGGCCTCTTTAGTGTCCTAAGTTTTCATAACTGTGACCTTAATTGCCTACCGTCTATAAGCTGTTAATATCTTAAGGACCGTTCCACAGGTGCATGTTCATTAATTGTTTATGGTTGGGAAGCATGGGAAACAGTGTTTAAACCCTTTACAATGAAGATCTGTGAAGTTATTTGGATTTGTACGAATTATCTTTGAAAGACAGGGTTCTGAAAAAGGGACGTTTATTTTTTGCTGAGTTTTTTAAAGCAATGATGAAGTAAGCCATTTCATAGTCTATTGATTGATACATGCATTTCCCCCTCGTGGAAATACAGTTCTGGCACAAGTTAGTAGCCAGATACAAGGTATGACTTTATTTTGTTCAATGTGTATCTAATGATATGACATATAGGCTATTTGCAGTAAGGTATTCATGAGTTTCAATTTTGTCACTAGAAATTCAATCTCCAAGAACAAGGACACAATTCTTGGTGGCTTCCCTGACCATACAATCGGTGGATATGTTCTGTTCTGAAGGGGGTACATTTTGGTCAATTGTAAGAGCTTCCTAGAAAATATGCAACTAATCAATATTACATTCCAAACAATGTGTTCATATATCTTATATAATTCATTGTGATTAATAATAGTCCTAGCTTTGTTCAATGGAATTAACTACAGTGATGATTTGCTAATGAATATTGATCCGTCCAGCGGATGGTCCTAGCATTGCACTGGAGGTTCCCTACCAAAACCTCAAGCAACACTTTTTCCCCCTCTCTTCTTTCAGGGGATCAACTTCAGATGGCTAGATTTAGATGATGTAATCTTTTTAAAATCTTGGTGTCTTATCTGCTCTTGAAAATTGCAGGCTCCTTTGATGCCGGCCCTAAATAGATAGATTCTGTGAAAACAGCACGCAGGATGCAGAACTTTTACAAGACTGGCAACCCATATGCAGAAGACACAACTTAAAATCATCATCATCTTTAACAACAACAACATCACAACCAAGAGCTGACGCAATAGAACAACACGAAGGGAAACTGTCTTGACAGAAGAAAATTTGATCTTAATACACTTATATACCAAAAACTAGAGGTTTGCTGCAGATGTTTCGGTGAACAGGTTCTATCTTGGGACATATTCCGTGGTGTAACTCCTCAAAACTGAAATATCCGCTGTGAAGTACACTTCCTAAGCACGTTTTAAGTTAGTCATGAAAGGCATTCCACTTCCCCAAGGATGTTTCTATGATGGAATTATGTATTTTTTTCTTCTTTTAATAAATATTTTGAATTTCTATTGACAGTATGAACTCAATTTTCTTGTGTCAAAGTAATGTTGATAGACTACTCATTTTGAACGGCACATCTTTATTTAAACACAAAGCTGCTGAAAATGACTTTGACAGAAATGTGCTGATGATACAAGTCAAGAGATGCGTTTAGGATCCTCTCTTCCTGAAGTAAAGTTGTATGCCTCAGATATCTCTTTAATTAAAGTTCACTGCTGCTTTTCAATGGCATGAAAGGATGATCGCTTGAATATCACTGGGAATTGAGTGCCAAGCATCATGGTGGCTTTCCTAGTAGCACTATGTAAGAATTAGCTAACGTGATTACTATAAACATGACTACATGATTGGATTTGCAGATGATTTTGTCTAAACTAGCACCATATATTTGTAGGACACCGTTTGCCATCATAATGGACTTTGCTCAGATGCATATTGATTCAGTTTCTTCTGTAAGCCATTATATTGAACAAATTATAATAAAAAAGGCATGTTTATATAGCTTATCATTCACATATTAAAGATTATATATGGGTTAATGCGAAAGTCCAGACAAGTGAGAGAAGTTGTTAGTGTGTGACCGTCAGAGGCCACACGGGCATGGTGTAATTATCTTATCTCATGGAAACCATACTGCACATCTCACATTGTTTCAACATTGTGTTTATTCACAAAACAAAACACATTTTTCACAAACATGTTCATACAATAAGAAATAAATCAATATATACATCTTCATAATTGAATCAAATAAAAAATATATACATCAGGTGTTTTCATTACGCGTCAAGTTCTTTTTCATCCTTATTGCATTGTGTACTTTGACCCGTATCTGCTAAACCTACTGAATACTACAGTATCTATAAATATCCAATTGTATATTTACTTAGCAGGTTGTTTACAAAATGGTGGCAACTTCAGATATGGTTGCCACTGTAGTAATATCTTGGTTGTGCTCCTGAATTTCATCAAGTCCGGCAGGAGATTGTCTCTTTTGATGTGTGAAGTAAGACGGGAGGGTGCCGGTGTGATTAGAGAATGTCTGCATGGTGTTTCTTGCTTTGGGAATGCTTGTGTTGTAGCCGGAGTCTTTCCAGGAGTGGGGATAGGCATGCGCATTGTTGTAGACCGGTGCTTGGATAAAACCTATTGTGTATGCATTGTCTCTGGGAGCCTGGAAGCTTTGGGTTGGAATTACACAGTAAGTGCCTTGGCAATCCACAGCGAGGGTGTTAGCGGCGTGGAATGAACCTGAAATAGAACACACACACACACACACACACGCATACAGAATTACTTTCCAAGCCCAAGGAGTAAAGAATCAAAGTGACTGAGAGTCATTCGCTGTTGCTGGGTTACATAGCCGGGTGGGTTCTACACTTTGGTGGTGGAAGGGGCGAGTCATCCCGACACAGTGGAATCCGCTGCAGTTTCAGTGCTATATAGAGCTATAAAAATGTCAACTGTTCTCTTCATCATTCTGCTACGAGGAACTGTAAAATTGCAGTACTAAATTGTGAAGGTCGTAAACTCACCTTTGGCCCAGGGCTGGAAGGTGCGAAGGTTCCTCTTGCCTCCATCCCCACTGATGTCAGAGTCACTGTCATTGAAGTCACTGTCTCCTTTTCCACTGTCCTTCACGCTCTGCTGGTCAATGCCACTGCTAATAGAAACAAACATATTAGCCAGTGCTAATAGAAACAAACATATTAGCCAGTGCTAATGGAATCAAACATATTAGCCAGTGCTAATGGAATCAAACATACCAGCCACTGCTAATAGAACCAAACATATTAGCCACTGCTAATAGAACCAAACATATTAGCCACTGCTAATAGAATCAAACATATTAGCCACTGCTAAGAGAATCAAACATATTAGCCAGTGCTAAGAGAATCAAACATATTAGCCAGTGCTAAGAGAATCAAACATATTAGCCACTGCTAAGAGAATCAAACATATTAGCCACTGCTAAGAGAATCAAACATATTAGCCACTGCTAAGAGAATCAAACATATTAGCCACTTCTAATAGAATCAAACATATTAGCCACTTCTAATAGAATCAAACATATTAGCCACTACAAATAGAATCAAACATATTAGCCACTACAAATAGAATCAAACATATTAGCCACTGCTAATAGAATCAAACATATTAGCCACTTCTAATAGAATCAAACATATTAGCCACTGCTAATAGAATCAAACATATTAGCCACTGCTAAGAGAATCAAACATATTAGCCACTGCTAAGAGAATCAAACATATTAGCCAGTGCTAATATAATCAAATATATTAGCCAGTGCTAATGGAATCAAACATATTAGCCACTGCTAATGGAATCAAACATATTAGCCACTGCTAATACAATCAAACATATTGGCCAGTGCTAATGGAATCAAACATATTGGCCAGTGCTAATGGAATCAAACATGTTAGTCACTACTAATACAATCAAACATATTAGCCAGTGCTAATGGAATCAAACATATTAGCCAGTGCTAATGGAATCAAACATATTAGCCACTGCTAATGGAATCAAACATATTAGCCACTGCTAATGGAATCAAACATATTAGCCACTGCTAATAGAATCAAATATATATTAGCAGTGACTGGTTATGTAAATAATTGTTTTGGGGGAAAAAATAATAATTGTGATTAAACAGCACGTCATATCAAATATGATGAATGTGGTGGTATTCTTACCTAATTTGTGGGCAGTATTTGTCCCCTTGCCACACAGATGATGGTTGGAAAGGCTTGGGAGGCAGGAACATCTAAAGAGCAAACACAAGAGAGAACAGGATGGGAATTCATTCCAGCTACATGGATCAGGAGTAGTACAACACTTTAATGTGTACACTTGTATACAAAACACTACTGAAACGGAATCAAATAATTCACCCACCTGGGACTCCAACTCTCCACTTTTCTCTTCATATAGGCTGGACTCATCAAGCGATGAAGAAGTCCTTTCATTGAGGAAACCTCTTGGGTCCCCAAACATGTTGGGTTCTGCAGAGTTGAGCCTGGGATGATGCCTGGAGTCAAACAGGATGTGAGTCACGTCTCTCTTGGAGTCATGGTCCTTCCCTCCTCGGTTCAGTTTGCATGTGATAACAACAGTTGCTATGGCAATCAGCAGCAGAGTACAACCCCCGCCGAGTATAATGATTACTACTACTGAAATATCCAAGCCTGCGCTTTTCTCATCACTTGACCGTAATACAATGACAAGTTGGTCGTCTGAGAGCTGCAAGTCTGTGACAACAAAGCGAATGGTGGCACTGCTGGAGAGAGGGGATCTCCCACTGTCACTCAATGCAATCTTGATTTCCAACACGTCTCCAATAGCAGAGGCCAGACCCTGTTTTACAGCTATCTCTCCAGTGTCTTTATTGATTGAAAATATCTTAGAGTCACCTTGTACGATTCTGTAGCTGAGCTCACCATTCATACCCTCATCCTCATCCTGACCTTTGACCCGTAGTGCCAGATACCCCAATGGTGCATTGACAGGAAGAGGAATTTCAGCAGAGTCATTAAGCATAACAGGAAAGGTGAAATAGGGATAGTTGTCGTTCTGATCAACCACTTTGATTCTGATCACGGATGTGCTTGACAGCTGAGGTGAGCCCTTGTCCTCAGCCTGGATGGTTAATTCAATCTGCTGGAGCGTTTCAAAATCGAAAGATCTCCGGCTATACAATGACCCTGACACTGGGTCTATAGACACATACGTCGAAATGGAAGCCTCCCCGACAACCTCTGAGTCTATGAGTTTATATGACACTTTGGCGTTTTTACCCCGATCAAGGTCCCGTGCTACAACAGTAGTTATATATGACCCGGGAATATTATTTTCCAGGACAGAAACTTCATAAATGGATTTACTGAAGAGGGGGGCGTTGTCGTTCTCGTCCGTCACTCTGATGGTATACTGCTTGATGGTTTTGAAAGGAGGAGTTCCAAGGTCTTCAGCCACTACGGTGAGGTTATACTCTGGGATCGTTTCTCTATCTAAAGTGGTGGTTGTTACAATCATAAAACTGTCCCCGTAGGCCTGTTGTAACTTGAAATGTTCGTGCCCGTGTAGGCTACTGCGTACATAACCGTTCGAGCCAGAGTCGCTGTCCGAGGTGCTGATTAGCGCCACAAAACTTTCCTCCGCTGCGGCCTCCGTGATGTAAGCCACATCGTCACTCGTCGAGGTCTTTGGCTTGATGGTGATTTCTGGTGCGTTATCATTTACATCTACGACATCAACAACCACTTTGCAAGTCGATGGAATAGAATTAGTGCCTAAATCGGATGCTTTAATTTTCAGTTCATAGGATATCTTCTTCTCGTAATCAACCAATGTTTTTAAAGTTACAGCACCGGAAATCCGGTCTATATTAAAAATACGCATTGTTTCAGATGATGTGTCTTCTACAAATCCATACACTACCTCGCCATTAATGCCAACATCTGGATCAAACGCATGCACTTTCAGCACTTGGTAACCAACAGGAGAATCTTCGTAAAGTTCAACTTTTAGTGAGTTGTGCTCAAACGTTGGGCTGTTGTCATTAAAATCCAGCACTTTGATATGAACAGTCATTGATCCGGATCTGGGTGGCTCTCCGCCATCTGTTGCCGTCACTTCAACTGTATAGGAATCTTCAGCCTCTCTGTCCATTGTTTTCACAAGCACAAGTTCAGCATACTTCACTCCATCCTCCCTGCTGCGCACATCGACTATGAAATGGCTGGAGGGAGAGATATGGTAACTTTGGATGTAGTTATTGCCGACATCATGGTCAACAGCGATGTCCAACGGGAATCGGGAGTCCACCTGAACATTCTCGGATATTTCAAGGGTCGTCTCGTTGTGGAGAAACTGGGGTGAATTGTCGTTAATGTCCCTTACCTCGATCTCTACGTGAATCAGCTGAAACTTTTCTTTGGAGAAGGCAACTATGTCGAAGGTGACAAGACACCGCGGGGACCTCAGGCACAGCTGCTCCCGGTCAATTGTTTCCCCAACGGTTAAAAGTCCATCAATCTCCCTCATTTGAATCACACACGAATTGGTCTCCTGCATGAAGCGGAAAGATGTTTGAGGGTCCTCAGCTGGGTCTATCTTTAAATCCTGAGACAGATTTCCAATCTCTGTCCCGGGCGCATCCTCTTCATACGTGTAGTACCTTGTAGTCGTAGACTGAACCGAGTAGAACAGACCAGCAAGCAACACGCACTCTCCAACTCGTCGAAACCCGCAGAATCCCATTTTAAAAGTGCAATGATGATGACAGAAAACTTCATAAAGAAAACGAGCTGGAAGTAAAGTTGTTGTGATGTTGAGCTCCCTTGCCACGAGCAACTGGATTGGATATGGTCCAGAGAGAGCGTTGATCTATAAGCCTTGATTTATGCAAATGAGTTGACTCACCGACCAATGGCATTGAACTGGCCAGCCAAATGGGGCACGTTTGGTTTCCAGCTGGCGCCAATTGCTACCACCCTTCTCCTCGACAGTGTGCAAATGGTCTATTTAAATACAGTGCACTCTAAAAAATGCTGGGCTAAAAACAACCTGATTTGGGTTCTTTGGTAACCCAGCAGTGGGTATTGGACAGAACACATGCTGAGTTATTTTTGAATCAGCCAGTTGGGTTGGGTGAATAACTCAACATGTTGGGTTGTTGGGATTACCCAAACCTGGGTTAATTTAACCATTAGTTGGATATTTTATACTTTAATTTAATGCTGGGTTGACCTAGCAGCTGGGTCTTTTTAAATGTAATCCTTAGGTTATTTTTCAGGAGACATGGCTTATTAAGGGGTGTGGCTTTCAGATAGATCTTATTGACCACCCGTGAGAGTAAATGTAATTCCTGTTCATCATGTCAAATATTTTTGTTGTTGCATTTTACACATTCTTCTAGAATATTAAGATTATTTCTTACTATTTTAATAAAGTGGTATCTAATCCAACAATGGGATTTGCAGGCTTTTAGGGAATTCATACAATTCTGTAAGCCTCATTGAAGCTACAAAAAGGTTAATGTTGAACCTTAACATGTGATAACTATACAACAGAACAGATGACTACTGTCACAGGTGGCTAAAATGAACTATCTGAAAGCCACATCCCTACTAAACTACGCCTCCAGTCTTCTGATCTGACCCGCTGGGTCATGTCTCAATAACCCTTCTTCAACAACCTGTCCTTGCTCTTTTAAAAAAAAGAAATCAACCCAAATCCTTCAACCCAGCTGTCGGGTCAAACAAACAATGCAGCATTTTTTAGAGTGTGGTAATGGAATTTGATAATGGTAAGAAAAAACTTCCTTAGAATGAAGCATGTATATTAGCATGTATATTAGCACGTATAGTAGCACGTATAGTAGCACGTATAGTAGCACGTATAGTAGCACGTATAGTAGCACGTATATTAGCACGTATATTAGCACGTATATTAGCACGTATATTAGCATGTATATTAGCATTTCTTCAATAGAACTTTAATCCAGTTGGGTTTTTCCCATCTGAATAAATAACTTTCATTCAGAGGTTATTTTAGACTGATGTGTTGGTCTGTTTATGAATACAGAAAAATAATAATCATCATCAACACCGTTTACCTAAAAAATATGTACCATTTATTCACTGTAAATACGCTGAATACTTTATTAACCATGTATTGATTACCCAATAATATTATGGCATTTTAGTACTTTTATGTTGTAAAATGAAAAAGAAAATGAACAAATTGTAAGTCACCGATTGTAATACTCAAAGAGCAATTTTCAACCTTACATTCATTATTTCCAGCACCATACCAGTTTCTATATATGCGAGAGAAAAAAATGTAACATTAAAAAGGATGATGTCATCAAAAGTATGAACATAAAAACAGTGATTTTCAAACAGTGTGAGATGGCGGTGAAGCGGTGAGCAGGAAAATCAATTAAACATTAACTTGATGAATCCTACTTGATTTAGAGCCTTTCTTCTAATCCTCTTGACTAAAATAAGTTATTAATGCATACTTTTCACATATTTACACACTGGTATGGTGCTGGACATAATGAGGTTGAAAGAATTTCTTAAACAAGTCTACCTTTTTATTTATTTTTATTTAACTAGGCAAGTCAGTTAAGAACTAATTCTTCTTTACTTTTGATGGGCTACCCCGGCCAAACCCTAACCCAGAAGACACTGGGCCAAATATGCACCACCCTATGGGACTCGCAATCATGACCGGTTGTGATACAACCTGGAATCAAACCAGAGTCTGTAGTGACGCCTCTAGCACTGAGATGCAGTGCCTTAGACCGCTGCGCCACTCGCGAGCCCATTTTAATTCAACATGAGAATAGTCACATAGTTACACTAGCCCACAACAATGATTGGGGCATAGCCTACTAGTAGTCTAACATAACTGCATTCATGTGAAGTTTTAAACTGGCTGTTGACAAACATATGGGTGATTAGTGTGTGTTGATTAAAAAAAATCTGTTTTGAGCTTCAAAGGGCTCAGGCCTGACTGACACCTTCCTCTAAGTTGGAGCTAAATCTGTCTGAGCCACCCAATGGAGCAAGCACAGGAAGGCGTTAAAAACGACACACTTAAAAAGAGTCACTGGGGCATTAAGCATTTGTTGGTCTACTGACTCTGGTTAAAAGAGGTGAAGAGAATTTAGCATTAAGTAATCTACATTAGAGAATGTGATAGCTTGAGGCAGGTTTTAGCTGTCAACTGCACCATCAATTAAACTGGCTGGAATTCAATCAAAACTGAACCTCCCATACCAATGACTACAGCAGTGTCTGCTCACTCACACACACACTTCTTATTCTGAAAACTGGAAACATCAATCTGAGATGTTTTTACAGTACCTAAAACCATTAGTATGTCATTGTATTTTATTTGAAGATGGGAAAAATATATATTCTGTGCAAGCATAGAGATGCTGGTTCAGTTGAATTGAGCTCGTAGAGATGCTGGTTCAGTTGAATTTAGCTCGTAGAGATGCTGGTTCAGTTAAATTGAGCTCACAGAGATGCTGGTTCAGTTGAATTGAGCTCACAGAGATGCTGGTTCAGTTAAATTGAGCTCACAGAGATGCTGGTTCAGTTGAATTGAGCTCACAGAGATGCTGGTTCAGTTGAATTGAGCTCACAGATATGCTGGTTCAGTTGAATTGAGCTCACAGATATGCTGGTTCAGTTGAATTAAGCTCGTAGAGATGCTGGTTTGGTTGAATTGAGCTCGTAGAGATGCTGGTTTGGTTGAATTGAGCTCACAGCTACAAGTGACTTGCCATCTCATCGTAGCACATATTGTTTCAACAAGTTCATATAAATGATCCGTCAATATTATAACCTGTCTTGTGCAAAGATTTCCATGACATATATTGATCTGCTAGTTCCATTGAACTCACAGTCTTAGTTCATGCTATGGTCATACTGTCCATCACATGGGCCCTCGTATGGGACTCGACTGGAGCTGCTAAGCCCATTGTTTGATTCTCCATTAACAAACAATACCCTGAAAGACTGTCAGTAAGCTTCTGAAATAAGCTCATGCACAGTCTGATCTGTGATTAGTGATGTTATAATATTGCACTGTGCTCATGGTTCATCCATAGTAACAGAGAGGATAGAAATGCAATAACCAAAGGCTGTCATAACTTGCTAACTGAACGAATTTGACAGATTCAAGGGAATTGTTCTCGGGCTATACTCCCACCACTGCTGAAGCTATTTCACGAACAGAACTGAAGGAGTAATTTTGATTAACATGTGAAGAAATGTGTAAAGATTGTGTAAAGGTGGTCCCGACTTACGTTTACTTGTACAATTGCAAGGCATAATATTGTTATACAGTATTAATTGAGTCTACTGTACAGTGTACATTAGTGTCTTTTCATGAATAATTAAAGTACTAAATAATTAATGATAGTCAAAGAAAACATATTTACATTTGTGTGAATAAACATGTTTGAGTTTTGGGAGCATTAGAAGAGATCGCAGATGACGTCTTTCCTCTCCAGGCAGACTAGGCAGACCAGAAGCTCTCTACACCAGGACAGGCAGACTGGGAAGACCAGAAGCCCTCTACCCAGGACAGGCAGACGGGGAAGACCAGAAGCCCTCTACCCAGGACAGGCAGACGGGGAAGACCAGAAGCCCTCTACCCAGGACAGGCAGACTGGGAAGACCAGAAGCACTCTACCCAGTACTCTCTTTTGTCCCCAGACTGGCCGGGTGTGGAAATCCAGGATTTCATGGCTAATGTGAATGAGTTTGATTGATACTTGTGCCCAATTAGTTGTTTGTCACTAAGAGGCTTAGGAGTTAATCTTATCTACCACTCACGCATACTTGTGGAATTTGGCCATATTTTTCCGAAGGTTAACGACCAGTAATTCATGAATCAACCTAATGTTTGATCAAAACCATTGAGCGAACAATTAATTTATTCTGACAAAACGCTAAACAGGAGAACTGTTGTCTGAATAATACTATAAGTCATCAATCAAAAACCTTATTTTACCTCACAATTCTTTAAAAAAAATACATAATACACATAAAAAAAGATGTTAAATACAACCATACAGGGTTCTTCGGTTTGTCCCCATAAGGGAACCATTTTTGGTGCTGGGTAGAACCCTTTCTTCAAAGAACCCCCTGTACATGGTTCTACCTAGAACCCTCTATGAAGGGTTCTTCCAAGAACCCTTTTATTATCTAAAGGTTCTTCCTAGAACCGCCTATGAAGGGTTCTTCCAAGAACCCTTTTATCTTTGGAGGGTTCTTCCTAGAATAGTCCAACCAGCTTTTAAAATGTTATGATTTATTACAATGCCTAACATATTTCACAAAGCCTTTCTTTGTCATAGTTAAACCATAACACAGTGGTGTTAGGAATCTCCTGGTTTTCAGGCCACATCAGGCCTGAAAGTCACATTATACTGGCTGGCAAAGTGAAGTATAATTCCTATTGGAATCCAACCAGAGTTAGGATATCCAACAGGTGGAATTGTAATCCACCTAAACATGCTTTCAGAATGACTGCCAAGGTAGGGTAGATAGTCTCAGTATTCAATCTCAATCACTCTAAACTGGAACAACTATCTCAGTAACGGGTGCAATAAATCCAACAAATTGGATTAGTTTAGATACATGTATGTTATTTACTTTTGTGTAACATAAAATATATGAACTAATCAATGTAAATGCAAAAACACAGATATTACAAGTAAAACAAACAATTCGGAAAATCTCACTGCAATAGAGCGCACTGGGAAATATTATATATGGTTCTATGCAGAACTCTTCTTGCCTTCCAAAGAATCATCAAGGCTCCCTTTCTTCTAAAAACAGTTCTTAGGATGAACTCTTTGCCTTCCGAAGAACCTTTGTCTTCCAAAAAAGGTTCTTCTGATCAAAACGGTTCTTGGTAGAACCCTATCCTTCCACAAAGAACCCCTTTGGAACACTTTAGGAACCCTATTTTCTAACAGTGTAGTAATAGAGATCAGTGTCATGTTTCATGTGTTTTTAATCTTCATTATCTGGGTTACTGTGACCCAATGTAGCACGCCACCAGAACCTGCTACTGTGACCCAATGTAGCACGCCACCAGAACCTGTTACTGTGACCCAATGTAGCACACCACCAGAACTTGCTACTGTGACCCAATGTAGCACACCACCAGAACTTGCTACTGTGACCCAATGTAGCACGCCACCAGAACCTGCTACTGTGACCCAATGTAGCACGCCACCAGAACCTGCTACTGTGACCCAATGTAGCACGCCACCAGAACCTGCTACTGTGACCCAATGTAGCACGCCACCAGAACCTGCTACTGTGACCCAATATAGCACGCCACCAGAACCTGCTACTGTGACCCAATGTAGCACGCCACCAGAGTAGACCGTGAAGGAAATAGTCCCATCACTAATGATGCATGGCTACACTCTTAGAAAAAAGTGTTCTTTGGCTGTCCCCATAGAAGAACCCTTTCTAGTTCCAGGTAGAACCCTTTTGGGTTCCAGGTAGAACCTTCTGTGGAAAGGGTTTTACATGGAACCCAAGAGGATTCTACCTGGTACCTAAAATGGTTATTCAAAGGGTTATCCTATGGGGACAGCTGAAGAACCCTTTTAGGTTCTACATAGCACCTTTTTTTTCTTGTAAAAGTAGCCTAGGAGTGATACTTGTTTGCCACTTAAGATTGGTGATTAAGGCAGATCACAGCTTGATTAGGACCTGTGTGGCGACAGTAAGAGCATTAGAGTAGATTAATGAATTAGACCATCTGCTGTAGACTGAAGGGATTTTAATTAAAGTTAAGAATAATGTTAATCTTCTTCTTGGCAGGCCATAACACAATAATCATAGTAGCAATTTTTAGGAACGCTCTGTCTCTCTAATAACAGGCCTTTAACACTGATACCAATATGGGCCATTTGACGACAGTTTGGGCTCCAAACAGCAGACCTGCTCTCTTCCTCCACCTTGTAACATTTTTTACAACGTCCAAACAGCCAAGATGGTGTGGCACAGGACCAGGCTTTTGGTGACACCGTAGGCATTAATCCTTAAGCATATGTCACTGGGACAAAATGTCCCTGAACAGAACATAAATAACAACCTTTTGGATAGCATTCCTGCTAGCTACGTTTCATACTGCTCTATACCGGTGTCCTTGCCAAGGCCAGGTGATGTAAGGCTACCACTTCATCATATACAATGAGACATGCTTAACATTTTCAGGTTTTCCTCCTCCTGTTGTGCTGGTTTGGTTAAGTTAAAAATGAATAAAGCCGTGTTTGTCTGTTAAGTTTGTCTCTATTTTATACCCTGTACAGTTATACTGACATGACAGCCTGACAAATGACAGCTTGTTGACAGTATGCTGACATGTATGAAATACGATTCTGTGGGGACTGTTTATTTAAATAAATACAAATTCCACTAAAATAAAAAAATCTATATTTGAACGATTTGAAAAAGGAATATGCAAAACATGATTGATTATTCTGAATATACTGAATCAGTCAGTTAATTCATCTCAAATTATTCCAATGGCTGAAAACAGGCTAAGACATCTCCTCATCAGTTTCCTCATTTTACTTGTCACCTCAAGTGGTCTATTAAGTGGGGGGGTATACATGTCCCTCCTCGGGCCATGGGAGGCCATGTGTTATGTGCGATGGCCATGTTTAATGTAAGCCATTTGGGCTGTCTGAAAGCCAGATAAAGCTAAAGCTTATCCCTCAACCGTGTGTTGTAGCCCCCCCCCCCCCCCCCCCCCCCCCCCCCCCCCCCCCCCCCCCCCCCCCCCCCAGTCAGTGGGACAAATGGGTGGGAGTGAGAGAGCAACAGATGTGGAGGTGTCAGAAGATCAGCCTGACTAGTGGTTTCTGTAGCCTGGCTAGTGGTCTCTGTAGCCTGGCTAGTGGTCTCTGTAGCCTGGCTAGTGGTCTCTGTGGCCTGGCTAGTGGTCTCTGTGGCCTGGCTAGTGGTCTCTGTAGCCTGGCTAATGGTCTCTGTAGCCTGGCTAATGGTCTCTTTGGCCTGGCTAGTGTTCTCTGTGGCCTGGCTAGTGGTCTCTGTGGCCTGGCTAGTGGTCTCTGTGGCCTGGCTAGTGGTCTCTGTGGCCTGGCTAGTGGTCTCTGTGGCCTGGCTAGTGGTCTCTGTGGCCTGGCTAGTGGTCTCTGTGGCCTGGCTAGTGGTCTCTGTGGCCTTGCTAGTGGTCTCTGTGGTCTGGCTAGTGGTCTCTGTAGCCTGGCTAGTGGTGTATGTAGCCTGGCTAGTGGTCTCTGAAGCCTGGTTAGTGGTCTCTGTAGCCTGGCAAATGGTCTCTGTAGCCTGGCGTGGTCTCTGTGGCCTTGCTAGTGGTCTCTGTAGCCTGGCGAGTGGTCTCTTTAGCCTGGCTAATGGTCTCTGTGGCCTGGCTAATGGTCTCTGTGGCCTGGCTAATGGTCTCTGTGGCCTGGCTAGTGGTCTCTGTAGCCTGGCTAGTGGTCTCTGTAGCCTGGCTAGTGGTCTCTGTAGCCTGGCTAGTGGTCTCTGTAGCCTGGCTAGTGGTCTCTTTGGCCTGGCTAGTGGTCTCTGAAGGCCTGGCTAGTGGTCTCTGTAGCCTGGCTAGTGGTCCCTTTGGCCTGGCTAGTGGTCCCTTTGGCCTGGCTAGTGGTCTCTGTAGCCTGGCTAGTGGTCTCTGTAGCCTGGCTAGTGGTCTCTGTAGCCTGGCGTGGTCTCTGTGGCCTGGCTAATGGTCTCTTTGGCCTGGCTAGTGTTCTCTGTAGCCTGGCTAGTGGTCTCTGTAGCCTGGCTAGTGGTCTCTGTAGCCTGGCTAGTGGTCTCTGTAGCCTGGCTAGTGGTCTCTGTAGCCTGGCTAGTGGTCTCTGTAGCCTGGCTAGTGGTCTCTGTGGCCTGGCTAATGGTCTCTTTGGCCTGGCTAGTGTTCTCTGTAGCCTGGCTAGTGGTCTCTGTAGCCTGGCTAGTGGTCTCTGTGGTCTCCTGAGTCCTTTATTGTGGCACATGATCCACATAGCTCCAAAACACAGATCATCCCTGCCAGCCTCCAATGCAATACAACTGGCCAAATGCTGTGCATACTATTCAGAGTAACACCACGCATTCTGTCACATTTTATAGTCCTTCCCTTAGTCCTTATATGGTTGAGCTAATTCTCTTTGTCTGTGGCTAGCTTGTGTCTTGTTGTAAACATGCAAGTTAGCTACAATGGAAGACTCTACTTTGCTATTCCTGAAATTTGTATTACATGCACTGTTTATAAATCAAGGAAAACGTAAAAACAAAGATCAATTGTTGTAATGAAATGCTTAACGCAAGCATGGTGTTATTTCATTATTTTGTGAAAAATGTATTTGTCTTTTATGGCTCAATTGAATGGATAGAAACAAATGCATTAATGTGGATGCTAACATGTTTCTAGGATTTCTTTATGTTGGCCACAGAACGCTCCATCTATAAAGACCATTAGAGAGAAACACTGTGTTGTTGTAAATCCTCTAAAAACACAGGTCAAAAGAGACATTTCTATTCTAGAACAAATCATACTGTAAACATCCCAAACCCTCCTCTACTCCAATCCCATTGTAAAACGACTTCCTTCTTCTTCAAAGAATGATTCTAGTCACAATTAGTATTTTGTAGCTTTGTGAAATCATGTTCTTTTCCGAGGACTGAAATGTGAATTTTCTTTGTTCATCTGTTGAAAGAGCATTGCTTCTATGACACAGACACTGCCATCAACTCAGACGCATTCACAAAAAATTGCTGTTCAATTGTGATTTTTTAATTGAGCCTTTATTTAGCTAGGCAAGTCAGTTGAGAACAAATTATTATTTACAATGACAGCCTACCACAGCCAAGCCCAGACGACGCTGGGCCAATTGTACACCACTATGTGGGACTGTCAATCACGGGCGATGTGATGCAGCCTGTATTTGAACCAGGCACTGTAGTGACACGTCTGGCACTGAGACATAGTGCCTTAGACCGCTGTGCCACTTGGGGCCAAGTGACAAGCAAGTATTCAGTGTCAAAGAGTATAATAACATTACACTATACATCACTAAAGAATATTTCCAGACACGTTTGTAGCACAAATAATCCACACGAAAAAAACCTGTAAATTGTGAGAATTTACAAGAAGATCAATGGTGCCAGTGCCGTCTGAATCAAAAGGCCTGTATTTAAAACCAGGGGAGAGAACGCCATCTCCAGGCCACAAGCCTCCCTGCTGCTGCCGAGCCATCATGGCTGATGACATCCAATGACACTGGCGCTGTTAGAGCGAGAGCCAATCCTCCTAGTGACCTGCCCTTTGTCTTTTCCAACGTATACATTTCATGCAGTCTCTGATCAATACCTAGCCCGACTAACCAATCATAAACAAGTGTGTGAAGCACCTGTCTCAAAGTACATCTTCTCCTGGCAGATCATAGCAACACAACACAAACTAATTAAAATGAGAGAGATAGAGATATTTGAAATCAGTTGTAACGTTATGGGTGTGAAGCGTGGGGCCCTTCACTCTGTGTTGGTAGACCTCTGTGTTGGATGTTGCAATCCAATTAGGTTGACTTTACATTTCATGGTTTATATTGAATTTCACCACCTCAAGGTACACGGCTGAGAACCTTGGAAAATCAGAGGTATACAGCACATATTTGTATCCTTTTACTTTCAAAGATATTCCATGGAATATGTTTTGATTACTGATACATATTACATATTCTACACGACACATGGCTATTCTTATTCCATTTTAATTGGGATTTTCCACATTTACAAACTGGCATGTTCAGCTTGTATAAATCCTAGTTTAATTACATATTTCCATATCGCAATGTGTTTTATCTGAAGCTGCAATGTGCTCACTATTCACTGTATATTCCTTGAAGCTTTCTGTCAGTGACTATCAGGCAGGGTAAATCACTGTTTGTTTGGCTGGCCAGGTGGTGAATATATTTTATTCTCTGTGGGATGCTTGTTTTATTAAAACCAGGAGAGATGTGTGTGTATGTATGTGTTTGTGTGTGCATGTGTACATGCGTGCGTCTGTGCATGTATGCTAATTTGTATATTTTCAAGGACCAGGATTTTTTCTCCTTCCCACTGAATATATTATGGAGCTAGATATTTCTATCCTAAAAATATTGCCTCTCCTTGAAGCAATTTCCTGCTCAATGTTATCTGATGCTGGTGAATAGCCTCTCATTGGCAGGGCCACACGACACTGACTGGGTAAGACTTGGCTGTGAACCCCCTCCCTGGCTCCTTACCCAATCCATAGTCTGCCTGGGCCTGACAGCCACCATTGGACTGGCCACTGGGGGTGGACTCCTGGGCCAACCGGCCATTGAGGGCTGTAATCAGTCCCTTCACAAGGCTTGACATACAGAAGGCTGATCCCTTTTAGAAACAACCGCTCGTTACACCAGGAGATGGCAACATTGAGATGGGAGTTTCACATTGGAAAAATGTATGCTGCATTGTTGGAAAATGTTTTTTTTTTTTTTTGCTGGCTTGGTGTGAGAAAGGAGAGGTTGATCTCAGGTTTAATAATAATGGAGATATAACACAAGAAATATACCCTTCTCACAAAACATAATGCAGGGTATATTGTTGAATCATTCTTGATAATGACAATGTTTATTGTCTGGGAAGTATTTATTTTACTGACAAAATGAGGCCCCTAAAGATGTGTCCCTGGCAATTTGTTTAAGTACTGCGCATACACTTAAATCCTCCCTATCCTCTATACAAGATTTACTGCATACATGCATACATGCATACATGCATACATACATGCATACATGCATACATACATACATACATACATACAGTGGGGAGAACAAGTATTTGATACACTGCCAATTTTGCAGGTTTTCCTACTTACAAAGCATGTAGAGGTCTGTAATTTTTATCATAGGTACACTATCATAGGTACACCAGAAAATCACATTGTATGATTTTTAAGTAATTCATTTGCATTTTATTGCATGACATAAGTATTTGATAACCTACCAACCAGTAAGAATTCCATCTCTCACAGACCTGTTAGTTTTTCTTTAAGAAGCCCTCCTGTTCTCCACTCATTACCTGTATTAACTGCACCTGTTTGAACTTGTTACCTGTATAAAAGACACCTGTCCAAACACTCAATCAAACAGACTCCAACCTCTCCACAATGGCCAAGATCAGAGAGCTGTGTAAGGACATCAGGGATAAATTGTAGACCTGCACAAGGCTGGGATGGGCTACAGGACAATAGGCAAGCAGCTTGGTGAGAAGGCAACAACTGTTGGCGCAATTATTAGAAAATGGAAGAAGTTCAAGATGACGGTCAATCACCCAGGGTCTGGGGCTCCATGCAAGATCTCACCTCGTGGGGCATCAATGATCATGAGGAAGGTGAGGGATCAGCCCAGAACTACACGGCAGGACCTGGTCAATGACCTGAAGAGAGCTGGGACCACAGTCTCAAAGAAAACCATTAGTAACACACTACGCCATCATGGATTAAAATCCTGCAGCGCACGCAAGGTCCCCCTGCTCAAGCCAGCGCATGCCCAGGCCCATCTGAAGTTTGCCAATGACCATCTGGATGATCCAGAGGAGGAATGGGAGAAGGTCATGTGGTCTGATGAGACAAAAATAGAGCTTTTTGGTCTAAACTCCACTCGCCGTGTTTGGAGGAAGAAGAAGGATGAGTAAAACCCCAAGAACACCATCCCAACCGTGAAGCATGGAGGTGGAAACATCATTCTTTGGGGATGCTTTTCTGCAAAGGGGACAGGACGACTGCACCGTATTGAGGGGAGGATGGATGGGGCCATGTATCGTGAGATCTTGGCCAACAACCTCCTTCCCTCAGTAAGAGCATTGAAGATGGGTCGTGGCTGGGTCTTCCAGCATGACAACGACCCGAAACACACAGCCAGGGCAATTAAGGAGTGGCTCCGTAAGAAGCATCTCAAGGTCCTGGAGTGGCCTAGCCAGTCTCCAGACCTGAACCCAATAGAAAATCTTTGAAGGGAGCTGAAAGTCCGTATTGCCCAGCGACAGCCCCAAAACCTGAAGGATCTGGAGAAGGTCTGTATGGAGGGGTGGGCCAAAATCCCTGCTGCAGTGTGTGCAAACCTGGTCAAGAACTACAGGAAACGTATGATCTCTGTAATTGCAAACAAAGGTTTCTGTACCAAATATTAAGTTCTGCTTTTCTGATGTATCAAATACTTATGTCATGCAATAAAATGCAAATTCATTACTTAAAAATCATACAATGTGATTTTCTGGTGTACCTATGATAGTGTACCTATGATAAAAAGGACAGACCTCTACATGCTTTGTAAGTAGGAAAACCTGCAAAATCGGCAGTGTATCAAATACTTGTTCTCCCCATTGTACATATATACACTTATATTAGAACATTTTCAATGAAGGCTATAAAGAGAGAGACAGATACATTTTTGTTGTTGATTTTTTAGGATCCTCATTAGCCGACACCAACGATGACATCTAGTCTTACTGGGGATCCCCATTAGCCGACACCAACGGTGACATCTAGTCTTACTGGGGATCCCCATTAGCCGACACCAACGGTGACATCTAGTCTTACTGGGGATCCCCATTAGCCGACACCAACGATGACATCTAGTCTTACTGGGGATCCCCATTAGCCGACACCAACGGTGACATCTAGTTTTACTGGGGATCCCCATTAGCCGACACCAACGGTGACATCTAGTTTTACTGGGGATCCCCATTAGCCGACACCAACGGTAACATCTAGTCCTACTGGGGTCCGACACATAACGAAAACGACATTACAGACAAAATTCTTTACAAATTATATACATGTAAAAACATTAACATGTAGTGTGTGTGCATCTATCAGTAAAACATACATGTCAATATATACACACAACAAGTAGGTCACATGGGGGAGAGGCGTTGTGTCGTGAGGTGTTGCTTTATTTGTTAAACCAGGTTTGCTATTCACTTGCACTATATAAGATGGGAGTTCCATGCACTCATGGCTTTGTATAATACTGTAAGTTTCTTGAATTTGTTCTGGACCCGGAGACTGTGAAAAGACCCCTGGTGGCATGTCTGGTGGGGTAAGTGTGTGTGTCAGTGCTGTGTGTAAGTTGACTATGCAAACTATTTGGAATATAAAAACAAGAAGTGACGCAGTCAGTCTTCAATGAAGATCAAGATGTGCCACTCTGTTCTGGACCAGCTGCAGCACTTGACCATATAACTGACCAATAATCAAGATAAGATAAAACTAGAGCCTGCAGGACTTGCTTTGTGGAGTGTGGTGTCAAAAAAACAGAGCATATCTTTATTATGGACAGACTTCTCCCCATCTTTACAACCATTGAATTTATATGTTTTGACCATGACAGTTTACAATCTAAGGTGACACCAAGTAATTTAGTCTCTTCAACTTGTTCAACAGCCACACCATTCATTGGCAAGGGTCAAAACCAGGAGGGCGAGAAAAAGAGAGACTGGGGAAAAGCAGGAGCTGAGAACAACAACACTGGTTGACTTGATAAACAAGACGAACTGGTAACAGACAAACAGAGAAAACAGGTATAAATACACAGGGGATAATGGGGAAGATGGGCGACACCTGGAGTGGGGTGGAGACAATCACAAAGACAGGTGAAACAGATCAGGGTGTGACAGTTCCCACAATCCTTTTATTTCGTTCAACCAAGAGTCAGTCATTTGTGTCATTGCAGTACATGTTGAGTGCCCTTCTCGATAAGCATGCCAAAAGTCTGTTGTTCATTTGTTTACAGAGAAGTAATATTGTATTTGGTAAAACACCATTTTTTCCAGTTTGCTAAGAGCTGGCAGCAAGCTGATAGGTCCGCTGTTAGTATCAGTAAAGGCCGTTTTACCACTCTTAGGTAGCGGAATGACTTTGTCTTCCCTCCAGAACTGAGGACAAAGACTTTCCTCTAGGCTCAGATTAAAGAAATTAAAGATAGGAGTGGCTAAAGAGTCATCTACCGTCCTCAGAATATTCCCCCTCAAGCTGATACCATGACAGCCCTCAGGGAACTACACTGGACTTTGTGCAAACCACATATCCCCAGGCTACATTTATTGTAGCTGTGGATTTTAACAAAGCAAATTTGAGGAAAACGCTACTGAAGTTCTCTTAACACATTGACTGTAGTACAAGCGCTGCTAAAACACTCGACCACTGTTACTTCTACTTCCGGGATGCCTACAAGTCCCTCCCCTGCCCTCCCTTCAGCAAATCAGATCACTACTCCATTTTTCTCCTCCCTTCCTATGGGCAGAAACTCAAACAGGAAGTACCGTGCTCAGGTCTATTCAACGCTGGTCTGACCAATCAGAATCCATACTTCAAGATTAAAACTATCACGTGGACTGGGATATGTTCCGGGTTGCCTCTGAGAATAACAGTGACTGAGTTCATCAGAAAGTGTATTGGGGATGTTGTTCCCACTGTGACGTGTAAAACCTACCCAAACCAGAAACCGTGGACAGATGGCAGCATTTGTGCAAAACTGAAAACGCGAACTATCGCATTTAACCATGGCAAGGTGACTGGGAATATGGCCGAATACAAATACAAGTGTCGTTATTCTCTCAGTAAGGCGAACAGTCAAAACGACAGTACAGAGACAAAGTGGAGTAGCAATTCAACAGCTCAGACACAAGACGTATGTGGCAGGGTCTACAGACAATCACGGATTACAAAGGGAAAACCATCTATGTTTCGGACACTGATGTCTTGCTCCCGGACAAGATAAACACCTTCTTCGCCCGCTTTGAGAATAACACAGTGCCACAGATTCGGCCCGCTCCAGAGGACTGTGGGCTCTCGTTCTCTTTGGCCATTTAAGCGTGTTAACCCTCGCAAGGTTGGCAGCCCAGACGGCATCCCTAGCCGCGTCCTCAGAGCATGCGTAGACCAGCTGGATGGAATGTTTATGGACATATTCAATCACTCCCTATTCCAGTCTGCTGTCCCCACTTGCTTCAAGAGGGCCACCATTATTCCTGTTCCCAAGAAAGCTAATCTAACTGAACTAAATGACTATCGCCTCGTAGCACTCACTTCTGTCATCATGAAGTGCTTTGAGAGGCTAGTTAAGGATTATATCACTTCTACCTTACCTGACACACTAGATCCACTTCAATATGCATACCGCCCCAATAGATCTACAGATGATGCAATCACCATTGCACTGCACACTGTCCTATCCCATCTGGATGCTGTTCATTGACTATAGCTCAGCCTTCAACACCATAGTACCCACCAAGCTCATCAATAATTCTTAGTGATCCCTTCCCGCTCGAATCCCGGTAACGGGATTGACTTCACAACATCCAGTGAAATTGCAGTGCGCCAAATTCAAAAACAGAAATACTCATAATAAAAATTCACAAAACATATATGTGTAATACATCAAAATAAAGCTTAACTTCTTGTTAATCCAGCCGCAGTGTCAGATTTTAAAAAGGCTTTACGGCGAAAGCAGACCATGCGATTATCTGAGGACAGCGCCCCGCATACCAACACATGAAAATCATATTTCAACCAGGCAGGTGCTACACAAAAGTCAGAAATAACGATATAATTCATGCCTTACTTTTGAAGATCTTCTTCTGTTGGCACTCCAAAATGTCCCAGAAACATCACTAATGGGCCTTTTGTTCGATAAATTCCTTCTTTATATCCCCAAAATGTCTATTTATTTGGCACGTTTGATTCAGAAAATACACCGGTTCCAACTCACCCAACATGACTACAAAGTATCTAATAAGTTACCTGTAAACTTGGTCCAAACAACTTTCCTAATCCAACTTTAGGTATCCTAAAACGTAAATAGTCGATCAAATTTAAGACGGGATAAACTATGTTCAATACCGGACCAAAACAAAGTGAAGTGCGTTCCAGGTCGTGCGCACAAAAAGACTAGAGTCCACCTGGAGTGACACATGGAAAGAACAGGGCTACTTCTTAATTTCTCAAAAGAAAAACATCAACCAATTTCGAAAGACTGTTGACATCTAGTGGAAGCCATAGGAACTGCAAGCAGATTCCTATTAAAAAGTGCTTACCATAGAAACCTAATGGAAAATAGATTGACCTCAAAAAAACTTTTCCCTGGATGGATTGTGCTCGGGGTTTCGCATGCCAAATCAGTTCTGTTATACTCACAAACAGTTTTAGAAACTTCAGTGTGTTTTCTATCCAAATCTACTAATAATGTGCATATTCTAGCTTCTGGGCCTGAGTATCAGGCAGTGTACTTTGGGCATGCTTTTCATCCAGACGTGAAAATACTGCCCCCTATCCCTAAGAAGTTTTAAGTTAGGGGCCCTGTGTCTGAACGCCGCCCTGTGCAACTGGGTCCTGGACGTCCTGACGGGCCGCCCCCAGGTGGTGAAGGTAGGAAACTACACCACCACTTCGCTGATCCTCAATGCTCAGCCCCCACCTGTACACCTGTACTTTGTGGGCTATACTCGGCCTTCTCTCAGGATGGTAAGTTGGTGGTTGAAGATATCCCTCTAGTGGTGTGGGGGCTGTGCTTTGGCAAAGTGGGTGGGGTTATATCCTGCCTGTTTGGCCCTGTCTGGGGGTATCATCGGATTGGGGCCACAGTGTCTCCTGACCCCTCCTGTCTCAGCCTCCAGTATTTATGCTGCAGTAGTTTATGTGTCGGGGGGCTAGGGTCAGTCTGTTACAGTATATCTGGAGTACTTCTCCTGTCTTATCCGGTGTCCTGTGTGAATTTAAGTATGCTCTCTCTAATTCTCTCTTTCTTTCTCTCTCTCGGAGGACCTGAGCCCTAGGACCATGCCTCAGGACTACCTGGCATGATGACTCCTTGCCGTCCCCAGTCCACCTGGCCGTGCTGCTGCTCCAGTTTCAACTGTTCTGCCTGCGGCTATGGAACCCTGACCTGTTCACCGGACGTGCTACCTGTCCCAGACCTGCAGTTTTCAACTCTCTAGAGACAGCAGGAGCGGTAGAGATACTCTTAATGATCGGCTATGAAAAGCCAACTGACATTTACTCCTGAGGTGCTGACTTGTTGCACCCTCGACAACTACTGTGATTATTATTATTTGACCATGCTGGTCATTTATGAACATTTGAACATCTTGGCCATGTTCTGTTATATTCTCCATCCGGCACAGCCAGAAGAGGACTGGCCACCTCTCATAGCCTGGATCCTCTCTAGGTTTCTTCCTAGGTTTTGGCCTTTCTAGGGAGTTTTTCCTAGCCGCCGTGCTTATACACATGCATTGCTTATACACATGCATTGCTTGCTGTTTGGGGTTTTAGGCTGGGTTTCTGTCAGCTGATGTAAGAAGGGCTATATAAATACATTTGATTTGATTTGATACTCCCTTTTCACCCATGACTGTGAGGCCATGCACGCCTCCAACTCAATCATCAAGTTTTCAGACGACACAACTGTAGTAGGCCTGATTATACAACAATGACGAGACAGCGTACAGGGAGGAGGTGAGGGCCCTGGCAGAGTGGTGCCAGGAAAATAACCTCTCCCTCAACGTCAACAAAACAAAGGAGGTGATTGTAGACTTCAGGAAACAGCAGAGGGAGCACCCCCCTATCCACATCGACGTGACCGCAGTGGAGAAGGTGGAAAGCTTCAAGTTCCTCGGCGTACACATCACTGACAATCTGAAATGGTCCACCCACACAGACAGTGTGGTGAAGAAGGCGCAACAGCGCCTTTTCAACATAAGAAGGCTGAAGAAATTTGGCTTGGCCCCTAATACCCTCACAAACTTTTACAGATGCACAATTGAGAGCATCCTGTTGGGCTGTATCACTGCCTGGTACGGCAACTGCACTGCTCGCAACCGCAGGGCTCTACAGAGGGTGGTGCGGTCTGCCCAACGCATTACTGCGGGCACACTGCCTGCCCTCCAGGACACCTACAGCACCCGACGTCACAGATCATCAAGGACATCAATAACCCGAGCCAAGGCCTGTTCACCCCGCTACCATCCAGTAGGAGAGGTCAGTACAGGTGCATCATAGCTGGGACCGAGAGACTGAAAAACAGCATCTATCTCAAGGCCATCAGACTGTTAAATATCCATCACTAGCCGGCTACCACCCAGTTACTCAACCTATGTACATAGGCTGCTGCCCTATGTACATAGACTTGGAATCACTGGTCACTTTAGTAATGGAACACTAGTCACTTTAATAATGTTTGCATACTGCTTTACTCATTTCATGTGTGTATACTGTATTCTATTCTACTGTATTTTAGTCAATGCCACTCCGACATTGCTCGTCTTAATATTTTGATTTTTCTGAATTCCATTTTTTTACTTTTAAATGTATGTGTATTGTTGTGAATTTTTACACACTGCACTATTGGAGCTAGAAACACAAGCATTTCACTACACCCACAATAACATCTGCTAAATTTGTATGTGACCAATAAAATACAATTTTATTTAATTTAAGTTGTCAATGCCAGGAGGTTTGTCATTATTGAACGATAACTGTCACGTTCCTGACCTGTTTTCTCTACTCCGCTTGATCCTGTTTTGGTGGGTGTTTCTGTTAAGGCTGTCGTAGTCATTCTCCTCCTCAGACGAGGAGGAGCATGGACCGGACCAAGATGCGGAGTAGTAGGTATTCATGTTTTAATGGGAAACCAACAAACACTACAAATTAACAAAACAACAAACGTGACTAACCTGCAACAGTCCTGTGTGGCCCAAACGCTGACACAGGAAACAAACACCCACAAAACACCAGTGAAACCCTGGCTGCCTTAGTATGACTCTCAATCAGAGACAAACGATACACACCTGTCTCTAATTGAGAATCATACTAGGCCGAACACAAAACCCCACATAGAAATAGAAAACATAGACTGCCCACCCAAAACTCACACCCTGACCAATAAACACATACAAAACAAGAGAAAACAGGTCAGGAACGTGACAGATAACAACCATTTTTCCACCTCTCCCACACTAACTTTACAAAATTCTAACTTGCTATGTTTTTCTTTCATTATTCATTTTTTTATACATGAGTATGATGGCTCACTGTTCGTTGTTGGCATTTCCTGCCTAAGTTTGCCCACTTTGCCAATTAAGTAATTATTAAAATAATTGTCAACATCAAATGGTTTTGTGATGAATAAGCCATTTGATTCAATGAAAGATGGAGTTGAATTTGTCTTTCTGCCCATAATTTCATTTAAGTACCTTAAAGTTCCATCATTCTTTGTATCATTGATCTTGGCTTCATAATACAATTTCTTCTTCTTTTTGTTGAGGTTAATCACATACTGTACTTTCTCAATTTGTAATAAGTCAGCCAGTCAGATATGCAGCCAGACCTATTTGCCACTCATTTACCCCCATCTCTTTCAGCCATACAGTTTTTCACTTCCTCATCAATCCATGGAGGCTTAACAGTTCTAACAGTTGTTTCTTAACATGTGCTTGTTTATTAATAATTGAAGCAATTTCATAAATTCCTCAAATGCAGAGTCTGGATGCACCTTATTAATCAGATCAGACCAACAAATATTTTTAACATCATCCACATAAGAGTCACAACAAAATCTTGTATATGATCTCTAATACACTATTTTAGGCCCAGCTTTTGGAACTTTGGTGTAACGGGTGACGCTCTCCTCATCCTCGGACGAGGTGAGGAGAGAAGGATCCTCAGACCAAAACGCAGCTTCAGGGAGATAAGCCATCTTTATTAAACAACGATAAAGATGGCAACACGAAACGAAACAAACACTTGCAAAACTACAAAATAACAAAACGACGTTGACGAGACCTGAACATAAACTTACATAACTAAACATAAACTTACGTACAGGTAACAGACGACATCGAAACGAAAACGAAACAAACAACCGCTACAGTCCTATGTGGTACGAACATAACATACGGACACAGGAGACAATCACCCACAAACAAACAGTGAGAATGCCCTACCTAAATATGACTCTTAATTAGAGGCAAACGCAAACCACCTGCCTCTAATCAAGAGCCATACCAGGCAAACCGAAACCAACATAGAAACAGATAACATAGAATGCCCACCCAACCTCACGTCCTGACCAACTAACACACAAAAACTAACATAAATAGGTCAGGAACGTGACAGTACCCCCCCCACAAGGTGCGAACTCCGGACGCACCAGCACAAAGTCTAGGGGAGGGTCTGGGTGGGCATCTAACCACGGTGGTGGCTCAGGCTCCGGGCGCGGTTCCCACCCCACCATAATCCATCCTAGCCCCCTCCCTTCAAGAATGTCCACCCTCTTACTTCCCCCACAAAATCCTCCTAATAACATATCTAATAATGACAATACCGGGACAGAGAGATAAACCAAGACAGAGGGATAGATAAGACTATAGAGGTAGATAAAGATAGAGAGGGAGATCAGGATAGAGGGGCAACTCCGGACTGAAAGGCAGCTCCGGACAGAGAGACAGCTCTGGACTGATGGGCAGTTCTGGGTATCTAGCCTTTTCAGGCTGAAGGGCAGCTCATGGCTGACTGACGACTCTCGATGCTCATGGCTGGCTGACGGCTCTCGACGCTCATGGCAGGCTGACGGCTCTCGACGCTCATGGCAGGCTGACGGCTCTCGACGCTCATGGCAGGCTGACGGCTCTCGACGCTCATGGCAGGCTGACGGCTCTCGACGCTCATGGCAGGCTGACGGCTCTCGACGCTCATGGCGCTCTGACGGCTCTGGCTGCTCATGGCGCTCTGACGGCTCTGGCTGCTCATGGCGCTCTGACGGCTCTGGCTGCTCATGGCTCGCTGGCGGCTCTGGCTGCTCATGGCTCGCTGGCGGCTCTGGCAGATCCTGTCTGGTTGGCGGCTCTGGCAGATCCTGTCTGGTTGGCGGCTCTGGCAGATCCTGTCTGGTTGGCGGCTCTGGCAGATCCTGTCTGGTTGGCGGCTCTGGCAGATCCTGTCTGGTTGGCGGCTCTGGCAGATCCTGTCTGGTTGGCGGCTCTGGCAGATCCTGTCTGGTTGGCGGCTCTGGCAGATCCTGTCTGGCTGACGGCTCTAGCGGCTCCTGTCTGGCTGACGGCTCTAGCGGCTCCTGTCTGGCTGACGGCTCTGTAGGCTCATGGCAGACGGGCGGCTTTGCAGGCTCATGGCAGACGGGCGGCTTTGCAGGCTCCTGGCAGACGGATGGCTCAGACGGCGCTGGGGAGACGGATGGCTCAGATGGCGCTGGGGAGACGGATGGCTCAGATGGCGCTGGGGAGACGGATGGCTCAGATGACGCTGGGGAGACGGATGGCTCAGATGGCGCTGGGGAGACGGATGGCTCTGGCCGGATATGGCGCACTGTAGACCTGGTGCGTGGTGCCGGAACTGGAGGCACCGTGCTAATGACAAGCACCTTCCTACTAGTGCGGGGAGCAGGGACAGGGCACACTGTATTCTCAAAGCCTACTCTATCCCTGATGCGTGGTACCGGCACTGGTGACGCCGGGCTGAGGACAAGCACATCAGGATTAGTAGGGGGAGAATATACAGTGTGTACAGGGCTCTGGAGACGCACTGGTAGCTTAGTGCGTGGGGCCGGAACTGGAGGCACCGGGCTAGATACACGCACTACAGGGAGAGTGCGTGGAGGAGGAACCGGGCTCAGGATACGCACTGGTAGCCTAGTGCGTAGTGTATACACTGTAGGTACTAGGCTGGGGCGGGGAGGTGGTGCCGGAAATACCGGACCGTGGAGGCGTACTGGCACTCTTGAGCATTGAGCTTGCCCAACCTTACCTGGTTGAATACTCCCGATTGCCCGACCAGTGCGGGGAGGTGGAATAACCCGCACCGGGCTATGTAGGCGAACCGGGGAAACCATGCGTAAGGCAGGTGCCATGTATGCCGGCCCGAGGAGACGCACTGGAGACCAGACGCGTTGAGCCGGCCTCATGACACCTGGCTCAATACTCAATCTAGCCCTACCAGTGCGGGGAGGTGGAATAACCCGCACTGGGCTATGCACTCGTACAGGAGACACCGTGCGCTCTACTGCGTAACACGGCGCCTGCCCGTACTCCCGCTCTCCACGGTAAGCCTGGGAAGTGGGCGCAGGTCTCCTACCTGCCCTTGGCCCACCACCTCCTAGCCCCCCCCCAAGAAATTTTTGGGAATTACTTACGGGCTTTTTCGGCTTCCGTGCCAGACGCGTTCCCTCATAGCTCCGGTTCCTCTCTCCGGTAGCCTCCGCTCTCCTCAGTGCCTCCAGCTGTTCCCATGGGAGGCGATCTCTACCAGCTAGGATCTCCTCCCAAGTGTAGCAACCCTTTCCATCCAAAACCTCGTCCCATGTCCATTGCTCCTTTCTCTCCTGTCCCTTACTCCGTTTCGTTTTCCCTTGCCGCTTGGTCTTAGCGTGTTGGTGGGTGATTCTGTAACGGTTGACGCTCTCCTCATCCTCGGACGAGGTGAGGAGAGAAGGATCCTCAGACCAAAACGCAGCTTCAGGGAGATAAGCCATCTTTATTAAACAACGATAAAGATGGCAACACGAAACGAAACAAACACTTGCAAAACTACAAAATAACAAAACGACGTTGACGAGACCTGAACATAAACTTACATAACTAAACATAAACTTACGTACAGGTAACAGACGACATCGAAACGAAAACGAAACAAACAACCGCTACAGTCCTATGTGGTACGAACATAACATACGGACACAGGAGACAATCACCCACAAACAAACAGTGAGAATGCCCTACCTAAATATGACTCTTAATTAGAGGCAAACGCAAACCACCTGCCTCTAATCAAGAGCCATACCAGGCAAACCGAAACCAACATAGAAACAGATAACATAGAATGCCCACCCAACCTCACGTCCTGACCAACTAACACACAAAAACTAACATAAATAGGTCAGGAACGTGACATTTGGCTTTCCTAGATATAGCCACTATATTGTGATCACTGCATCCAATGGGTGCAGATACAGCTTTAGAACCAAGCTATACAGTATTAACAAAAATGTGATCAATACATGTGGATGATCTTGTTCCTGTAGTTTTTGTAAACACCCTGGTAGGTTGATTAATAACCTGAACCAGATTTCAGGCACTTGTTACAGTGAGAAGCTTCCTCTTGAGCGAACAGCTTGATAAAAATCTGTCAATATTCAGGTCCCCAAGAAAGTAGACCTCTTTGTTGACATCACATACAATATCAAGCATTTCACAGGTATTATTTAGATCCTGACTTTTAGCACTTGGTGGCCTATAGCAACAACCCAACAGAAAAGGCTTCAGATGTGACAGGTGAACCTGCAACCACAACACTTCAATAACACTTGACTTAACATCTTCTCTAAGCATTACAGGGATATGGCTCTGAATATAGACAGCAACACCTAAGCAGAAGCATTTCTGTCTCTTCTATAGATGTTATATCCTTGTATCATCAAATTAATTATCTAAGTCAGTCTCAGAAATGGCTAATATATGAATGTTATCTGATGTTAGCAAGTTATTGATTTACTGAACCTTATTTCTAAGGCTACATATATAAAACAGATACGTACGAAAATGCCCTCAAATAAAAGGTGGCATTCCGTAGTCGCCTAATATGAAACATTTGATCTCAATTCCAAAATGCTGGAGTATAGAGCCAAATGTACACATTTGATCTTCACTGTCCATATATGGGCTATTTTCAGCCCTTTCCTGGGTAGCTTATCAGAGATAGACATAATATGGAAAAGAGCAAACAAAGTAAGATGTCTTTTTTTACATTCAGCAATCCATTAATCAATTGGTGTGTGTAAGTGTGTGTGTGTGTACCTCGAGGTTGAAGCTACGAACCCATGGGCTTGGCCCTCTCATCCCTTCCAGGCTTTTGGGAGGGAGGATGGACAATGAGCCTGTCATAGCAGATGTAAGCAATGTCCCCACGCTCTACGGCAGCTGTCATTCCTGAGATAAGTTATTTCCTCTTGTGGTGAACAGCTTTAGGATAGTCCTTGTTGATGAAGATATACGTTCCTCTCAAGTTCTTGGCTCTTTTTCCTCTTTCCACCTTGTCCTTGAACCTCAGGAAATTGACCGCTAACGGGCTGGGCCTGTCACCTGGGCGGTGGTGGGTTTTCCAGTCCTTTGGGCGTGCTCCACCTCAATCTTCCTGTGGTACATCTTCAGTTTCTCCGAGAACATTTCCTTTACTTTATCTTCAGACTCTGTCCTGGTCTCGGGGAGATTCTGCAATTCCGTCCACAACCAGGTTGTTCCGCCTTGATTGTCAATTGAGGTAATCTGATTTCTCCATTATCGTTTTAATGGATTCACAAAACACAACTGATGTCCTTTCTCAATGACAGATTGTTGTCATTTTGCCGTTCTCCTGTTTGACTAATCAAGCTGACCCTGGGAGAACTGCAAACTGTTCTTCAGGTCCTGGACCTCTCTGGTCAGGTCGTCCATTCTTTAATTAGTTGACTCCACCAGTAATTGGACAAAACACTTGAAGCTATTTTCTTGTAACAACTGCTTGTAGAACTATTTTTGTTTGTTTAAAAGATCCTTCACCTTTGATAGAGAGACACCACTGTCCTCAATCACACTCCCATTACCTTTGGTCTTTGTCATGGTAACAACAGTAGGTTACGCTGTTACTCCTCGCAGTTCCAGACAGGGCAGGTCACAGGGAAGATTGAAAACAACAACAACAAACAGCAGGGATCTAGACAGCCACAAGCCTGGGACAATCCGTGGTCCCAGCCACAATGGCTAACTGCGTCGCGGGTTGCGTTCAAGCCCTTTCAAAAACCCTGCTAGCTTGATGGGCAGCTAGCTAGCAGCTAGGCTAGCTCCTACGGCAAACAGCTCCTCAGACCCAGCCTTGGTGGACAGGATCACTGGACAGAGAGTAGAAGACCCAGCAACTGATGCCAACTGTGTCACAGGATTCAAACTCAAAAGGTAACCAAACCTTTTCAAAAGACTCAAATCTTTTCAACACAAAACACTGAGCTCTCCCTCATTCCACGTTCAACAGGAAGTGATGACAGGAAGTGAAAATTAAAAAAGAGAGAGAGAGCTGGTCTACGTTGAGCAGAAATAACAGATTATATTTTGAGGGGCATCAGCAGCTCCCAGGATGTTTAGTCTCCCTACGGTGCACACTGTGCAGAGAGGAGTTAAGGGATTCCAATCTGAACGAGGCCTGCGGTGCGGGGAATGTTTGGAGTGTGCTTGGTGATAGCGGACTCCATTAAGGGGCTGAGTCTCTGGCTAGCCTGCCATTGTGCTGGCAAGCAGAGAGACTAAGCAGAGAGGCTAATCAGAGAGGCTAAGCAGAGAGGCTAATCAGAGAGGCTAAGCAGAGAGGCTAAGCAGAGAGGCTAAGCAGAGAGGCTAAGCAGAGAGGCTAAGCAGAGCGGCTAAGCAGAGAGGCTAATCAGAGAGGCTAAGCAGAGAGGCTACGCAGAGAGGCTAAGCAGAGAGGCTAATCAGAGAGGCTAAGCAGAGCGGCTAATCAGAGAGGCTAAGCAGAGCGGCTAATCAGAGAGGCTAAGCAGAGAGGCTAAGCAGAGAAGCTAAGCAGAGAACACAACCCAACCAGTCCTCTAGAACACAACCCAGCCAGTCCTCCAGAACACAACCCAGCCAGTCCTCTAGAACACAACCCAACCAGTCCTCCAGAACACAACCCAGCCAGTCCTCTAGAACACAACCCAACCAGTCCTCCAGAACACAACCCAACCAGTCCTCCAGAACACAACCCAACCAGTCCTCCAGAACACAACCCAACCAGTCCTCCAGAACACAACCCAACCAGTCCTCCAGAACACAAACCAGCCAGTCCTCCAGAACACAACCCAAACAGTCCTCTAGAACATAAGCCAGCCAGTCCTCCAGAACACAACCCAACCAGTCCTCTAGAACATAAGCCAGCCAGTCCTCCAGAACACAACCCAACCAGTGATTCATGGAACCTCGCTTATTAATTCTCTCAGATTAAGAAATTTGCTTCAAAAAACCTCTGCTGTTAATATTTTCCATGTCTGCTTTGTTTGCTGTCATGGACAGCCAAGCTTAATTGATTTTTAAAATATGGAATTAATTTCACATAGAGGTTTAATGAAATGGGATTTTTCTAACTGGTCACAGTACTAACATTATTTTCTCCGTCACACTCCTCCAAAACTGAGGTTGGAATTTGTACAGACTGTATATTTTCTCACTGACAGTTGAGATTGCCATAATGAGTCCCAATCCAAGTCTGTGCACAGTAATAAGAAATTAAAGTGTGGGAGATAATTCATGCTGCTGTTGAGCTAAATTCAAGAGTCTGGCTTCATTTGGTTTAAGCAGTAATTTTCAGTCACATTTAAGTAAATCTGATTCAGATGGTAAAGTCACATTCCTTGCACAGCACATTGCAATTTGCACTGTATTCTGATAATCTGTTTTTCCAAGGTAGCAGAAGCTGAAATTTGCTTAAGCTCGGAGAACAACAGGATGCTTACAAGGGAGGATATTTGTTAACAGACAATCCTCCTCACTGATGAGAGGTATTTAACCACTGAAGATGAAGTGAGATGGAAAATCTCATTTCCATAACAGGATGGGGAAAACAGTCGGGCAGAAGGTGTTTTTTTCTTTCTTCTCCTGTTCAATTGTCAGAGCGATCATGTTCATACCACACTGACGTCAGCAACTACCAACCCCTACCCAAGAGTAGATACACAAACAGACACAGACACAGACACAGACACAGACACAGACACACACACAGACACACACACAGACACACACACACACACACACACACACACACACACACACACACACACACACACACACACACACACACACACACACACACACACACACACACACACACACACACACACACACACACACACACACACACACACACACACACACACACACACACACACACACTGAGGAAACAGGGTTAGTGTTGTGAACCATTTCATTAAACCTCTATGTGAAATTAATTCCATACTTAAAAACTCTATTAAGTTTGGCTGCCCTTTGACAGTAAACAAAGCAGACATGGAAAATATTAGAATTTCTGAAACACACACATACACACACACCCACACGTTTCTTAGTCTCATAGGAACAGACAGTCAACAAATTATGCAAACAGAGGTTTTGAGTGTTTTTCTGTGTATGGCTGTGTGAACGTGCCTCTGTGTTAGAAAGAGAAATTAGAAAGCTGCAACAAAATTGCAAACTTCTCTCCTAGGGACTAATTTACATCTTCACTGTGGAGCAAAAATACACTGTCTAACAAAACTTCAAACTACACTGTCTAACAAAACTCAAAGTATACCATTATTCAGATTATGTTTTATGTATTTATATATGAAAGAGTTTGTTTAGAGCTACAAAAAAAAAACTTTCCTCATAGGAAACAATGGGTAGTAAATATTCTGCAGTGAAGAGAAAGAGCGTGATACCATACATTCTGCAGTGAAGAGAAAGAGTGTGATACCATACATTCTGTAGTGAAGAGAAAGAGGGTGATGCCATACATTCTGCAGTGAAGAGAAAGAGTGTGATACCATACATTCTGCAGTGAAGAGAAAGAGTGTGATACCATACATTCTGCAGTGAAGAGAAAGAGCGTGATACCATACATTCTGCAGTGAAGAGAAAGAGTGTGATACCATACATTCTGCAGTGAAGAGAAAGAGTGTGATACCATACATTCTGCAGTGAAGAGAAAGAGCGTGATACCATACATTCTGCAGTGAAGAGAAAGAGTGTGATACCATACATTCTGCAGTGAAGAGAAAGAGCGTGATACCATACATTCTGCAGTGAAGAGAAAGAGTGTGATACCATACATTCTGCAGTGAAGAGAAAGAGCGTGATACCATACATTCTGCAGTGCAGGGGTGCAATACAATTCAGGTAAAGTGCTTTTTATCACATCCTACAGCATGGTATAGCTGCACAGAACCATTCATTCCTCGCCTACTGAATACTCTGGCCGATGTGAAATACACTTGTGATGAACTAACTATTTGTCGAAGGTAACATCATACCCTGATGCAGAAGGTAGAGGTCAATGAAGACCATCATTTTCAAACCCAACCAACGATAGAGTACGTTTTGGTGCTTGAGGAGCAGGAACATGAATGAACTGTTGCCCGGCCTTTCCATTGTGAGTTATGTGATGACTGTGAAAGCCTGGGGGAATAGAATTGAAATGACCCTTCTCGCAAAGAGACAATGAATATTTAATTCAAGTTGAAGAATAGACTGCCCCTGAATGTGTCGTCCTTGACCGTAGATGCAGTCCTAACAATATCTATATGAAGACGAGAAGCGTTATCAGTGTAAGACCTGACTCTATTCATCTCGGGCTATGGGGAACCCGAACAATTCCCCCTACCTCAATCTATCATTTATAAACTCTGGAATGTTTATGCACCTGCTATAAGTGTATGCACTCCCTATCAGTCAGCCAAGCTGTATGAATATATTTAACAACACACTGAGACGGGCAACAGTGGGACATCTGTTTTACGTTTGGAGCATTGAACGAAATGTAGTTTATTAAATAAACCCACACTCTACAAATACACTGCCCAGTACGAGTGTGTCAGTTGTGAGATACTTTTCTTCTTATCTCAACCAACAGGGCAATGGTCCCCTGTAGGATGGATCTGTTGCCGGTCTAAATCAGATAATTCATTGGGTGGACACAGAGGAGGCGGGAGAAGGATATTGATTGGTTCACATATTACGTTCAAGCATTCTCTTTCAATTATTAAAGGGTTTATCCTTTCAGTACGTAAGAAGGATTAAGTCTCTGATGTCCAAAGACAACGGCATGTATCACGCTAAATAAAAGTCTGGGACGTCTACAACTCTTTCTCTGTTTCAAACGGTTACAATGCAGAGTAATTTAGTCTACATACTCAAAAGCAGGCAGTGCTTTTTTTTCTGAGGTATTATGCATATCTCCAGCCCATTTTAAAGCATTGAAGCCAAACACTCACTAATTTAGAGCAATGTTACTTCATTTATTCTCATGAGCTTTAGAGACTAGCTGTGAGCTGTTTCTAGAGAGCCCACAAATAGGGATGTTTTTGGTAGAAAGAGACTGTGATTCCTCTCTCAGTCTGTCGTCGCTGGGAGCTGGTGTCACCATAGTTCAGGCTGTCAACAGCAAACTTAGTACGGGCTTTTCTGTCAGGCCACATTACTTCTTTGTCCTACACTCCCTCACTCCCTCTCTCATTCTCCTCATTCTTCTAACTCTTCCCTCCTTTTTTTTTCCAATATCTCCAGACATTCACTCCACACTGCTGAGGACATTGCTAATCTTGCTAATCTGATCAAACACTGTGATTAGGCGCCGTTATATAAAATAAACATCAAAAACACTTGATTTAGTACGATTACCTTTTAAAGTCAATTTATGTAGAACAGTCCTTGTAATAGACATCCACCACTATAATAGATCACTACAGTAACTTATCTATACATTTAATTTCATAGTCACTTTGTTCTATTTGGGGGAGGGTTTTGTATGAAAGTCTTCTGTTCTTTGTGCCCTGCACTCTAACGTTCTCCTCGTCGCTTCTCAGGGAGCTCATAAATCTTCTCAACACCCAGAGACATTTCAAATAAATTCTTCATCGGCCTGTCATAATGCCTTCCCTCTCCCATATCCCGGTAAGACACTGCCGTGATCCACTCTGAAATGGCCTCATTGTGCGGGGCATCAAGGATTTCTCCAGCTCCATCTCCGGGAGAGTTCTCTGAACTGTGAATTCCTCCTTCAGACAGCCAAAGGCTCGGAGCCATGGGCCGCCAGCACTGTTGGTGCACTATGCTGCTTCACATGTCTAAAACTGCATGACATGTTAAGGTTCACCATACCCTTGGATTATTTTTCCCTGGCAACGATTATGTTATGGACATTGGTTTAAGCAAAACCAATGATTATGTTATGGACATTGGTTTAAGCAAGACCAACGATTATGTTATGGACATTGGTTTAAGCAATACCAACGATTATGTTAAGGACCAATGATTGAAGCACCGATGTTCTTACTTTGAAGTGTTCATATTGTGATGAGTTGATCAGACAATTCTAAAACATTCTCTTGAGATGTCTGATGCTGCTCTTCTATTGGTTGCACTCCTCTCTACCAGCATGTACCATCTTAGAATTAGTAGTGACTCAAGGAACCCTGGAGATCCTTGAGGAACCCTGGAGACCCTCAAGGAACCGTGTAGATTCTCGGGGAACCATGTAGATTCTCGAGGAACCCCTGGAGATTCTCAAGGAACCCCTCGAGATTCTCAAGGAACCCCTGGAGATTCTCATGGAACCCCTGGAGATTCTCTTGGAACCCCTGGAGATTCTCTTGGAACCCCTGGAGATTCTCTTGGAACCCCTGGAGATTCTCATGGAAGACCTGGAGATTCTCTTGGAACCCCTGGAGATTCTCTTGGAACCCCTGGAGATTCTCAAGGAACCCTGGAGATCCTTGAGGAACCCTGGAGACCCTCAAGGAACCGTGTAGATTCTCGAGGAACCATGTAGATTCTCAAGGAACCCCTGGAGACCCTCAAGGAACCCCTGGAGACTCTCAAGGAACCCCTGGAGATTCTCATGGAACCCCTGGAGATTCTCTTGGAACCCCTGGAGATTCTCTTGGAACCCCTGGAGATTCTCTTGGAACCCCTGGAGATTCTCTTGGAACCCCTGGAGATTCTCTTGGAACCCCTGGAGATTCTCTTGGAACCCCTGGAGATTCTCTTGGAACCCCTGGAGATTCTCATGGAACCCATGGAGATTCTCTTGGAACCCCTGGAGATTCTCTTGGAACCATTGTGAAGTAATGGATGGTTCATTATTGCACCTTTTTTTAGATGAGGGATTCTTGGAGAAACCTTTAATGTTTCAATGTACTGTAGTAAAGGGTTCCTGGACGAACCCTGGACTGGAGGCGTGGCTTAGTAGGGACGTGGCTTTCAGATAGATAGTTTTATGCCACCAGTTCAAGTAAATGTAATTTGTGTTCTGTTGTAGTGTCATCAAATGTTAAGGTTGAACACTGACAGTTTTGTAGTCTCAATGAGGCTTACAGAGGTGTATGAGTTAATCAAGATCCTATGCAAATCCCCAAGTTGAAAGCGTTACCACATTATTTCTATACAGTGCCTTCAGAAAGTATTCACACCCCTTGACATTTTCCACATGTTGTTGTGTTACAGCCTGAATTTAAAATGGATTACATTTCTATTTTTGGTCACTGACCTACACACAGTACCCCATAATGTCAAAGTGGAATTATGTTTATTTTTACAAATTAATTAAAATTGAAAACTATTCAACCCCTTTGTTATGGCAAGCCTAAATAAGTTCAGGAGTAAAATGTAGCTTAAATAGTCACATAATAAGTTGCATGGACTCACTCTGTTCGCAATACACGTGTTTAGAGGCGAAAGAAATGCACACCTATTTAGGCAAAGTGCTGGCCAGCAGAGTAGAACACTTGAAAAATTAAAGGAGAGCCACACACTCTAGGAGCTCAGATGCAATAATTGAATAACCTAGTATCCAACGTTTCGACAGACAAGCTGTCTTAAGCTGTCTTCATCTGAAGACAGCTTGTCTGTCGAAACATTGGATATAAGGTTATTAAATCATTGCATCTGAGCTCCTAGAGTGTGTGGCTCTCCTTTAATTTTTCAATACTAGTGTTTAAAATGATTTTTCTATGACTCCTCATGTCTGTACCCCACTCATACAATTATCTGTGAGGTCCCGGGGGTCAAGCAGTTAATTTCAAACACAGATTCAACCACAAAGACCAGAGTGGTTTTCCAATGCCAATGCCTTGTTAAGGAGCCTTTTGGACCTAGACTTGGTGCTCCGGTACTGCTCGCCAAGCGGTAGAAGAGAGAACAGTCTATGACTTGGGTGACTGGACACTTTGAAAAAAGGTTGGGCCTTCCTCTGACACCGCCTGGTATAGAGGTCCTGGATGGCAGGAAGCTTGGCCCCAGTGATGTACTGGCCTGTACGCACTACTATTTGTAGCGCCTTACGGTCTGATGCCGATCAGTTGCCTAACCTAATTGACAGAGTGAAAAGAAGGAAGCCTGTACAGAATACAAATATTCCAAAACATGCATCCTGTTTGCAACAAGGCACTAAAGTAATACTGCTAAAAACGTGGCAAAGAAATGAACGTTTTGTCCTGAATACAAAGTGTTATGTTTGGGTCAAATCCAATACATCACATTACTGAGTACTACTCTCCAATATTTTCAAGCATAGTGGTGGCTGCATCATGTTATGGGTATAAATGTAATCATTAAGGACTGGGGAGTTTTTCAGGATAAAAAATAAACAGAATGGAGCTAAGCACAGGCAAAATCCTAGAGGAAAACCTGGTTCAGTCTGCTTTCCACCAGACACTGGGAGACTAATTCAACTTTCAGTGGGACAATAACCTAAAACACAAGGCCAAATCTACACTGGATTTGCTTACCAAGAAGACAGTGAATGTTCCTGAATGGCTGAGATTGTCACAATTCCAGTGGTGGAATAAAAGAGTCAGGTGCAGAGAGCAGGAATAACTTTAACAAGTGGAATGTTTATTTCCTTCTAGGAATAACATATACTTCGGCGACGCCACACAAAACACAGGGCGCGTAAAAATATAGTCCAAGGAAAAAATGTAACATAGAAATCCACTCATGAACACCACCAACACGAAACAGAAAAAACAAGCCCGCACAAAAGTCAGCGGGCAAACTGGGTTTAAATAACCCCTAACCTAAACACAAAACAGGTGAAACAAATTAGACAAACTCAAAGGAAAACAGAAAAGGGGATCGGTGGCAGCTAGTAGACCGGAGACGACGACCGCCGAGCGCCGCCCGAACGGGAAGAGGCACCATCCTCGGCGGGATTCGTAACAGAGATACAGTTTTGGTCTACTTGAAAATCTATGGCAAGACCTGAAAATGGATGTCCAGCAATAATCAACAATCAATTTGACAGAGCTTGAAGAATTATGAAAATCATAATGATCAAATATGCACAATCCAGTTGTGGGAAGCTCTTAAAGACTTACCCAGAAAGACTCACAGCTGCAATCACTGCCAAAGATGCCTCTACAAAGTATTGACTCATGGTTATAAATACTTATGTAAATTAGACATTTCTGTATTTAATTTTCAATAGATTTGCTAACATTTCTAAAAACACGTTTTCACTTCGTGTGTGTGGCGTGTAGATCCATTTTTTAATTCAGCTTGTGACACAACAACGTGTAGAATAAGTCAGGGAGTATGAATACTTTCTACAGGCACTGTTCGTAATCAGCAATGTTAAAGTGTAACTGCACTTCCTGATTTAGACTCGTTTTAGATTTGGTTTATTATAAAATGCAAGCATCCTTGAATGAATTCAAACGTGAGTTGGTTTCGGGGTGTAGTTAGATGTGGGTGTTTCTTGTGTGTTTTCTTAAGGTGGGAAGAGTTAGCCAAATTATTTAGCCAATTACCTTCACCTAGCTGGTGTGCAACCCGAACAAAATTGGTTTGACTTTGGATGGCCCATCTCTGGGGATAGTTAGGGACCGTCAATAAATTACACAATGTAAATGGGACAATATTTTCATGTTGCACATCTTTTAGTTGTCTCATTAAATGTTTTCAAAATTTGTATATTGGTTTGAGGTTTTTAAGTAATTGAAATTTGAAGCTATTGACCTTTCAAAATATTGTCCCATGTACTAGCCCCATAAGGATATCACATGTCAAACCAAATTTACCAAAAGTATTAATTGGGTGCTGCCAGCTGTGGGTTTGTGGGTAGGATTAAAATTAACCCAACCAACAGAAAACTGTTATGGTACCCTTCATTCCGTGACATACCATTTTTTCCTAAGGTCTTGCAAATCTCCTATTTACACTTGGTAGTACATTTTGACACTATAATAAATGTTCGGATTCATATCGAAGCCACAGGCCATTTTCAAAAAAATAAGTTGCTTTTCAGGGGCAGTCACTCTTTAATATTATTTTGGAATATGTGATATGCATAAATATTCAAGAATAGTTTTATTTGTAGTGCACAAACTTAACATGATGAACAGGAATGACATTCACTCTAATAAGCCATGCCTCCAATAAGCCATCTGATAGGCTGATACCTCTACAATATATTATAAAAAAATACTCAAAATTGAACCTCTCTAATCACAAACATTTTACGGTTTGAACGTTTACACAGGGGGTCCCCGAATACCCTTTTCTGAACTGAAAAGGTTACCCTGTGTGGAAATTTTTATAACCCCAAAAGGTTCCCCCAGGCTCCTTTATTTCTAAGAGTGTAGATGTATAGACAGACCCACAACAGAACCAAAAGGATACTTAAGACTTTAATTGTAAGATATTATCTCTGCTTCTCTTCTCGTTTTCTCCTTTTCTCTACATTTCTACTCTGCTCCCTCTGACCCCTGCTCCTTATATAAGCCCAATACTTTGTTGTGACCCACTGAGCCCACAGAAACACTATAACCCTCTTTCGTGGATCACAGAATAGACAACGTGTTGTCTCCTCCAGAGACAAGGGTGAAAGTCAAGGACAGCATCTCAGGGTGGATTGATTAAGTCCATGACGGAAAATAAATACAAGTAAATCCTTCTTGAAACATCCAAATAACAACTTTGTTGTTTCAAGAATCTCTCCAGACTTGGTTATACACATTGCATGATCAGTATGAAAAACCCACTACTCTAATACAAACCAAAACCCAGTAGTCTAATATAAACCAAAACCCAGTAGTCTAATACAAACCAAAACCCAGTAGTCTAATATAAACCAAAACCCAGTAGTGTAATATAAACCAAAACCCAGTAGTCTAATATAAACCAAAACCCAGTAGTCTAATACAAACCAAAACCCAGTAGTGTAATATAAACCAAAACCCAGTAGTCTAATACAAACCAAAACCCAGTAGTGTAATACAAACCAAAACCCAGTAGTGTAATACAAACCAAAATAATGCACTGCATGTGAATCCCACCAGATACACATAGAGGTGAGAAGAAAAAAACTAACTTCCAAGGCTCCTCAAAATCTGCCTGTTAATTTTTCATGGCCTTTTTAGAGAGATGTCAGTTTGATTTAATGTTCGACTGACAGTTATTGCAATTTGGTGTTTACCTCTTGTCACCACAGGAAACTGGAGGCCAATTTATACTTTGGATGCACATAAAACCGCATAAAAAATTAAGAAGATCCTGGTGCCTTGAAAACCATTATAAAAGCTTTCCATGTCTGTCTCAGTGTTTAATTGATTACGTTCTTTTCAACTATGTATTTAGCAGACCCAAACTTAATCTGAAAATTCATCACTATTTTCTACACTCCATGTTTAGAGTGATTTTCTCTCTAAGAGGACCGTTTTCAATGTGTTTTTCCCCCCTCTCAGCCCAATTCACATCGTCACTCACTATCTGACAGTTCTGTTGACAGCTCATGTTTGAGCGATGGATCTGCAGCCTGCCTTAATGTTGTCAAACTGACATTGGTGATGTTGAACGTTTGTTTTTCATCTGATCACATCCGCCATGAGGAAAGAACAACCGAGCTGCATTAAATGTTCAATAACATGTGTTAGCTAGTTTCTCAGAGAATCTTTATTAAAACAGAGCTTGCCGTGAAGAAAGTGTCTCCTGTGGTTCAAAGGCTTTGGAGGGGGAGAATAGTGGTTTGATGTTTGCGCTGCAAACCCTGAGCGTAACTGTCCCTGGGTCTAATCAGAGACCAACAGCCCCCCCCCCCCTCACTTCCACACAGCCATAGGATTTTCTCTCACTATTCAGCTCTGATAGATGAGCCTCTCTTTGTATTTCAGCCATGTACTTTCTTAAATCTGAAAAGCCAATTCATCTGAGGCAAACGCACGAAGAGGGAAAAACGTATGGACCCCCCCCCCATTTCGCTAAAGGTCACGTGTCGCTCACAAGCTCTCCAAGCACTTTGTCTCACGCCCATTAATTGTCTTAGCACTCAGCCCTGTTTCACATGCACTGGCTATTACTTAGAGACCCCAAACCAAAACACTTGTTCTCCTGTATGTTGTCCATGGCCATTACTCAGCTAGCACAGTGGATCTGGGCCGATTCCGGCTGAGAGTCGGGACACTCGGCTGAGAGTCAGACTCAGCCGACAGCATATGGCCGAGTCTGGGCCGCCTTCGGCAGTATTACTTATGTCTAGGATGCGGGGATTGAGCTCGGGCCGATTCCGATGAGAGTTATCTGGCCCAAATGTATTACTCGGGTCTCGGGCCGATTGGGGCTGCTCTCTGGCAGATGATTACACGGGCTGCTTTATATAATTAACATTTCATTATTTATTTATTTTTCCCCTATTTTCTCATTGTCTCTGTGATCTAAAGATACAATTAACATTTAAATTAAATTCTTTGAAAGTCTTGTTAAAGTAGTATTTTAGTATTTTGATACTTTGTGCAAGTCAAACTGCGATGCTAGTTCGATACCCGTGCCGGCCGTGACCGGGAGACCCATGAGACGACGTACAATTGGCCCAGCATCGTCCGAGTTAGGGGAGGGTTTGGCCGGACGGGATGTCCTTGTCCCATCGCGCTGTAGCAACTCCTGTGGCGGGTCAGGTGCATGCACGCTGACACAGTCAACAGGTGTACGATGTTTCCTACAACAAATTGTTTGGGGTGGATGGGTATCATTTGCAAGCAGAACATGTATAATAGTAATATTTAAAATGACTAAATTGGGTAATTTTGTATACTTTTATTTAAATTTGCATCGGTCCGCTTCTGGTAAGATGCCAGCAGTCTGCTGAATTCAGGTCGGGAAGCAGCCCGATGTACAATTCTGGGCAGTCATTCATTATGATCCCGGGCCGAGTCCGACACCTGATTCCGGGCTGATTCAGTCAGTTCCGGCACCCCCCCTGATGCGGAACACATCTGGACCGATTCCTCATTTCTAGCTAGGAAGTATGTTCACCATGGCTACAACACAATTTATTTTCTATAACTGGATACAGACCCTTTTTGCAGTTTTAGACATTTACAGTTATTTATCAAGACGCGCTTATCAAGAGTTATTTACAGGAGCAATTAGGGTTGAGTACCTTGCTCAAGGGCACATTAACAGATTTGTCACCTAGTCAGCTCGGGGATTCAAACCAGCATCCTTTTGGTTACTGGCCTAACGCTCTTAACCACTAGGCTACCTGCCACCCCTAGTTAGGAACATATCACACACTGGAAATATACCATTTCTATTGTCTGGTAGATTGGTAAAAAATCTGTCAAATAATATTATGTATGCTATGCTCTCTAACAGTTTATTCAAACCTTTAACCATTGCTCTCTTATTCACAAATGTAGTGAGCAACATGAATAACCCATGTAAACAATCATCTCGTTCTCCCGGAGTAGGACATAACACCAGTTATATTCTCCTGGAGTAGGACGTAACACCAGTTATATTCTCCTGGAGTAGGACGTAACACCAGTTATATTCTCCTGGAGTAGGACATAACACCAGTTATATTCTCCTGGAGTAGGACGTAACACCAGTTATATTCTCCTGGAGTAGGACGTAACACCAGTTATATTCTCCTGGAGTAGGACGTAACACCAGTTATATTCTCCTGGAGTAGGACATAACACCAGTTATATTCTCCTGGAGTAGGACGTAACACCAGTTATATTCTCCTGGAGTAGGACATAACACCAGTTATATTCTCCTGGAGTAGGACATAACACCAGTTATATTCTCCTGGAGTAGGACGTAACACCAGTTATATTCTCTTGGAGTAGGACGTAACACCAGTTATATTCTCCTGGAGTAGGACATAACACCAGTTATATTCTCCTGGAGTAGGACGTAACAACAGTTATATTCTCTTGGAGTAGGACGTAACACCAGTTATATTCTCCTGGAGTAGGACATAACACCAGTTATATTCTCCTGGAATAGGACGTAACACCAGTTATATTCTCCTGAAGTAGGACAAAACACCAGTTATATTCTCCTGGAGTAGGACGTAACACCAGTTATATTCTCCTGGAGTAGGACGTAACACCAGTTATATTCTCCTGGAGTAGGACATAACACCAGTTATATTCTCTTGGAGTAGGACGTAACACCAGTTATATTCTCCTGGAGTAGGACTTAACAACAGTTATATTCTCTTGGAGTAGGACGTAACACCAGTTATATTCTCCTGGAGTAGGACATAACACCAGTTATATTCTCCTGGAATAGGACGTAACACCAGTTATATTCTCCTGAAGTAGGACAAAACACCAGTTATATTCTCCTGGAGTAGGACGTAACACCAGTTATATTCTCCTGGAGTAGGACGTAACACCAGTTATATTCTCCTGGAGTAGGACATAACACCAGTTATGTTCTCCTGGAGTAGGACGTAACACCAGTTATATTCTCCTGGAGTAGGACATAACACCAGTTATATTCTCCTGGAGTAGGACATAACACCAGTTATATTCTCCTGGAGTAGGACGTAACAACAGTTATATTCTCCTGGTTTCAAGATCCTCATGAGAACTGAAGATCAGTTTCTCTTCCTTAATACAGTAACTGCAATACAGTAACACAACCAACCTACTGGGATAAACCTGGTTGAATCAACGATGTTTCCATGTCAATTCCACGTCAATTAAATGAAAACTGATTCTGAAAACTGATTGGATTTACAAAAAGTAATCAACTTAAAGGGAATTTCATCATTTTTCCCCCCCCCCACCCGACTTTTCAACTAAATCCAATGACAGAGTGAAATGTAAATCAAAACTAGACGTTGAACTTACATCTGTGCCCAGTGGGAAGCTTCTATTTTCAGAGCAGATTATCTTCCAATTCTGGAGTCTGGTAATGTAAATATCCTCTCCTGTATTTTCATCTCAGTGTGAGACTGTATACTGCCATGTGTTGGGGAAGAAATGGTGTCATGTGTAATTAACCAATTCTGCCAGTGATTGTGAACACCTTGTTGACATCTTCATTCCACATGAGCTATTACTGAATATTTTTTGGGGACATATTTGCATAATTATACCTCTTCCTGCCTTCTGATGCTATTGCCTCTCATACAGTGTTGCTTCAAGTGAGAAAAAGGAGGGAAATAGGCACATCTTTAACCCCTGTGGCAAAAAAAGTCTGTATTCGTGATGAGAGCGTTTCTCCCATCTGTACCACTTTTAAGGCGCGACGGCTTCACTAAGAGGGAAGTATACCTAAAAAATGATTGTGGATCACATATTATTCAAATCACGGGTATGTTGCTTTAGTTCTTATCAAAATTTCAGCTAATTCTGGTTCAGAGTATGTGCAGATCAGCTGGCTGTTGTGTTCTCTGACATTTCCAATCTCTCCCTAGCTCAGGCCTCCTAACCCACCTGCATCAAGATGTCCACTATCATCCCAGTGCCCAACAAAGGGAAACTAACTGAACTGAAAGACTAAAGACCAGTAGCACTCACTTCTGTCATCATGAAGTGCTTTGAGAGGCCAGTCAAAAACCATATCACCTCCTTCCTCATCGACACACTCGACCCTCTCCAATTCGCCTACCGCCTTGACGGATCCATGGAAAACACATTTGCCATTGCACTGCACACTGGCCTTCCCCACCTGGACAAAAATAATGCATATATGAGAATGCTGTTCATTCCTTCATTACCACAGTGTCCTATAAGCTCATTACAAAGCTCATAGCCCTGGGTCTGAACTCCTCCCTATGCAACTGGGTCCTGGACTTCCTGGCGGGCCGCCCCCAGGTGGTGAAGTTAGGCAACATTACCTCCTCCACACTGTTCCTCAACACAGGGGCCTCACAAGGGAGCATCCTTAGTCCCCTCATGTATTCCCTGCATACCGACGACTGCAAGGCCAAACACATTTCCAACTCCATCATCAAGTTTGCTGACGACACACGCCAGTGTCTGTATTCTCCAAAGTAACATTGGAAGTACAAAAACAACAATATTCTCCAAGGAGCCAGACAGCCTAATGAGTGATAACAGACAATTATAACTGTCCTGTCAGAATGTACTGTCAGGTCCAGGAGATACTTTTCCATTGAGACTTTTCTATTGAGACCTCTACACCAGTGTGTCACCAGTGCTTTCATATACCATCTAGTGTTATTGTGTTTTATGTTAACATACCATCTAGTGTTATTGTGTTTTATGTTCATATACCATCTAGTGTTTTTGTGTTTTATGTTCATATACCATCTAGTATTATTGTGTTTTATGTTCATATACATTCTAGTATTATTGTGTTTTATGTTCATATACCATCTAGTGTTATGGTGTTTTCTGTTCATATACCATCTAGTGTTGTTGTGTTTTATGTTCATATACCATCTAGTGTTATTGTGTTTTATGTTCATATACCATCTAGGGTTATTGTGTTTATGTTAACATACCATCTAGTGTTATTGTGTTTTATGTTCATATAGCATCTAGTGTTATTGTGTTTTATGTTCATATACCATCTAGTGTTATTGTGTTTTATGTTCATATACCATCTAGTGTTATTGTGTTTTATGTTCATATACCATCTAGTGTTATTGTGTTTTATGTTATTGTGTTTTATGTTCATATACCATCTAGTGTTATTGTGTTTTATGTTCATATACCATCTAGTGTTATTGTGTTTTATGTTCATATAGCATCTAGTATTATTGTGTTTTATGTTCATATACCATCTAGTGTTGTTGTGTTTTATGTTCATATACCATCTAGTGTTATTGTGTTTTATGTTCATATACCATCTAGTGTTATTGTGTTTTGTGTTCATATACCATCTAGTATTATTGTGATTTATGTTCATATACCATCTAGTATTATTGTGTTTTATGTTATTGTGTTTTATGTTCATATACCATCTAGTGTTGTTGTGTTTTATGTTCATATACCATCTAGTGTTGTTGTGTTTTATGTTATTGTGTTTTATGTTCATATACCATCTAGTGTTATTGTGTTTTATGTTGTTGTGTTTTATGTTCATATACCATCTAATGTTATTGTGTTTTATGTTCATATACCATCTAGTGTTATTGTGTTTTATGTTCATATACCATCTAGTGTTATTGTGTTTAATGTTCATATACCATCTAGTGTTATTGTGTTTTATGTTGTTGTGTTTTATGTTCATATACCATCTAGTGTTATTGTGTTTTATGTTATTGTGTTTTATGTTCATATACCATCTAGTGTTATTGTGTTTTATGTTATTGTGTTTTATGTTCATATACCATCTAGTGTTATTGTGTTTTATGTTCATATACCATCTAGTGTTATTGTGTTTATGTTCATATACCATCTAGTGTTATTGTGTTTTATGTTCATATACCATCTAGTGTTATTGTGTTTTATGTTCATATACCATCTAGTGTTATTGTGTTTATGTTCATATACCATCTAGTGTTATTGTGTTTTATGTTCATATACCATCTAGTGTTATTGTGTTTTATGTTATTGTGTTTTATGTTCATATAGCATCTAGTATTAGTGTTTTCTGTTCATATACCATCTAGTGTTATTGTGTTTTATGTTCATATAGCATCTAGTGTTATTGTGTTTTCTGTTCATATACCATCTAGTGTTGTTGTGTTTTATTTTCATATACCATCTAGTGTTGTTGTGTTTTATTTTCATATACCATCTAGTGTTGTTGTGTTTTATGTTGTTGTGTTTTATGTTCATATACCATCTAGTGTTATTGTGTTTTCTGTTCACATACCATCTAGTGTTATTGTGTTTTATGTTGTTGAGTTTTATTTTCATATACCATCTAGTGTTATTGTGTTTTATGTTCATATACCATCTAGTGTTGTTGTGTTTTATGTTCATATACCATCTAGTATTATTGTGTTTTATTTTCATATACCATCTAGTATTATTGTGTTTTATGTTCATATACCATCTAGTGTTTTTGTGTTTTATGTTCATATACAATCTAGTGTTATTGTGTTTTATGTTCATATACCATCTAGTGTTATTGTGTTTTATGTTAACATACCATCTAGTGTTATTGTGTTTTATGTTCATATACCATCTAGTGTTATTGTGTTTTATGTTCATATACCATCTAGTGTTATTGTGTTTTGTGTTCATATACCATCTAGTATTATTGTGTTTTATGTTCATATACCATCTAGTGTTATGGTGTTTTCTGTTCATATACCATCTAGTGTTATTGTGTTTTATCTTCATATACCATCTAGTATTATTGTGTTTTATGTTCATAATAGCATCTAGTATTATTGTGTTTTATGTTCATATACCATCTAGTGTTATTGTGTTTTATGTTATTGTGTTTTATGTTCATATACCATCTAGTGTTATTGTGTTTTATGTTCATATACCATCTAGTGTTATTGTGTTTTATGTTATTTTGTTATATGTTCATATACCATCTAGTGTTGTTGTGTTTTATGTTCATATACCATCTAGTGTTATTGTGTTTTATGTTCATATACCATCTAGTGTTATTTTGTTTTATGTTCATATACCATCTAGTGTTATTGTGTTTTATGTTCATATACCATCTAGTGTTATTGTGTTTTATGTTCATATACCATCTAGTGTTATTTTGTTTTATGTTCATATACCATCTAGTGTTATTGTGTTTTATGTTCATATACCATCTAGTGTTATTTTGTTTTATGTTCATATACCATCTAGTGTTATTGTGTTTTATGTTCATATACCATCTAGTGTTATTGTGTTTTATGTTATTGTGTTTTATGTTCATATACCATCTAGTGTTATTGTGTTTTATGTTATTGTGTTTTATGTTCATATAGCATCTAGTATTATTGTGTTTTCTGTTCATATACCATCTAGTGTTATTGTGTTTTATGTTCATATAGCATCTAGTGTTATTGTGTTTTCTGTTCATATACCATCTAGTGTTGTTGTGTTATATTTTCATATACCATCTAGTGTTGTTGTGTTTTATGTTCATATACCATCTAGTATTATTGTGTTTTATGTTCATATACCATCTAGTATTATTGTGTTTTATGTTATTGTGTTTTATGTTCATATAGCATCTAGTGTTATTGTGTTTTCTGTTCATATACCATCTAGTATTATTGTGTTTTATGTTCATATACCATCTAGTGTTATTGTGTTTTATGTTCATATACCATCTAGTGTTGTTGTGTTTTATGTTCATATACCATCTAGTGTTATTGTGTTTTATGTTCATATACCATCTAGTGTTATTGTGTTTTATCTTCATATACCATCTAGTATTATTGTGTTTTATGTTCATATAGCATCTAGTATTATTGTGTTTAATGTTCATATACCATCTAGTGTTATTGTGTTTTATGTTATTGTGTTTTATGTTCATATACCATCTAGTGTTGTTGTGTTTTATGTTATTTTGTTATATGTTCATATACCATCTAGTGTTGTTGTGTTTTATGTTCATATACCATCTAGTGTTATGGTGTTTTCTGTTCATATAGCATCTAGCGTTATTGTGTTTTATGTTCACACACCATCTAGTGTTATTGTGTTTTCTGTTCATATACCATCTAGTGTTATTGTGTTTTCTGTTCATATACCATCTAGTGTTATTGTGTTTCATGTTCATATAGCATCTAGTGTTATCGTGTTTTATGTTCATATACCATCTAGTGTTATTGTGTTTTATGTTATTGTGTTTTATGTTCATATACCATCTAGTGTTATTGTGTTTTATGTTCATATACCATCTAGTGTTATTGTGTTTTATGTTCATATAGCATCTAGTGTTGTTGTGTTTTATGTTCATATACCATCTAGTGTTATTGTGTTTTATGTTCATATACCATCTAGTGTTATTGTGTTTTATGTTCATATACCATCTAGTGTTATTGTGTTTTATGTTCATATACCATCTAGTGTTATTGTGTTTTATGTTGTTGTGTTTTATGTTCATATACCATCTAGTGTTATTGTGTTTTCTGTTCATATAGCATCTAGTGTTATTGTGTTTTATGTTGTTGGGTTTTATTTTCATATACCATCTAGTATTATTGTGTTTTATGTTCATATACCATCTAGTGTTATTGTGTTTTCCACCAGTAATTTGACACAAAAGACTTGTGGCGAGCGGAATCAATAACCTCTGCGTCATGCAAAATAGTTGCTTTGTGAGAAGGTGTTAAAGTTCACAGTTAGCCATTGTTATGTTAATGAAAGTTGAAAATTACCCAGGGCCATGCCATGACTCCAAGTGAGAGCAGGTCCGCCGGAGCCATGGGCCCAGTGAGACACGGGTGGCGGCCCGCGTAGATGGGAAGAGAAATGTCTGAGCCTTTAGGGTAAAATACTGGGCTAAATCCTCAGTGGAAATACGTCATGATCAGAGAGTTCCCTCACAGCTCTAACGCTTTGGATTTCCCTCTGTATTGTCGTCTTACTCATCTATAATAATCACTTTGTTTATCTCGACGGAGGGACACCTCTAACAGACACCTTGAACATTGGAAGATACGTAGCTCTCAGTACAAGCATAAAGAGAAAAAAACGTATTCAATATCCAAGCACTTCATTGTCTCCAGGCTCTAGGAGAAGAATCAATAAAACATCTTATCTGTTCCGATCTGAATTGATGGTTTCCGATGAGGTTTGAACCCCTCGTGGCGGCACAACCCTCTATTCTCGCACAGAACACAAAAAACACCACCAGAGTTTCATTTTGATCTTTGAATTAATCAGTTGAGAGCTCCTTCTGAACAAAAAGTACTGATGTTGCCTTTGGGATCTGCGGTCATGCGGGAATTTATGGCAAGTGTTTAAAAGCATGTTTTTGATGAATGCGTTTCAACAGCCATAATAAGCTCATAGAGACTCAAACAAACAATCTAGGGACCTTCTTGTATATGTGGAGTACAAAACCCAGCTAATCGCATTCTATTGTTCTACCACATATTCTCATTAGACAAATCTCACCCCATAGAGCAGGGATGGGCTCAAAAAACATTGATCTCATCTTGAGGAGCAGCAGTGGCTCGCAGTTCTATGCACCCAAATCTATACCCACACATGTTGTCAGAGCAAAACGTTTCAGCCATCCTCCTCTTGACAGGGGAGAGACATTTTTGTAGTTTTAGAATTCATTTCCCACAATTCTATTTTGCCATGGGGCGTAGAGAAAATGTTGGAGTTTTATAGCAAGTTTGCTGCAATTCTACACATTTTGCCATGGGGGAGTAAAATGTTTGCTGTTTTTTAATATGATATCCGAGTGAGAGTGACTAACAAAATCAATGGGGGCCCTCCCGGTTGGTAAGTCGATCATGATTACTACAGGTTTAGATAGCTGGCTAGACTAATTTACCAGCCGTTAGCTGACATAGCTAATTGAGTGAGTGACATGACAAGAAAAATAATTTGATGCACAATGAAATGTCTAAATTGCACCTTGTGTATTTTACTATTCTAACTCTCAATGTTATTATCATTATTATTTTATTTTTTCAGTTTTTGGATATCGGTCTGTGAGCCTAAAAAACGGGTTTCCCATCCCTGCTGTAGAGCACTGGTTTTCAACTGGTGTGCTGCTTCACACCCGTGTGCCCTGAGGAACTCCCAGGTGTGCTGCTTCACACCCGTGTGCCCTGAGGAACTCTCAGGTGTGCTGCTTCACACCCGTGTGCCCTGAGGAACTCCCAGGTGTGCTGCTTCACACCCGTGTGCCCTGAGGAACTCCCAGGTGTGCTGCTTCACACCCGTGTGCCCTGAGGAACTCCCAGGTGTGCTGCTTCACACCCGTGTGCCCTGAGGAACTCCCAGGTGTGCTGCTTCACACCCGTGTGCCCTGAGGAACTCCCAGGTGTGCTGCTTCACACCCGTGTGCCCTGAGGAACTCCCAGGTGTGCTGCTTCACACCCGTGTGCCCTGAGGAACTCTCAGGTGTCCTGCAAACCTTTCCTAATCTAGATTTTTCTTTAAAACACTCACTTATAACTGTGATCTGCGGAATGTACATGACATTTTGAGTTGGGAGTATTAGTGGGGGTCAGATCCCAGATTAAGAGGCAAACGGCTACATCTCTATGGTTGTTTGAAGTTCAGTGTGCTCAGGCTGTTGTTACATTTGGGGCACAGATTCGCGAGACGCCATTACCCCTTGTACACACAAATTAACCATCATGAGTAAGGAACTATCAAAACTATGAAAATATTGAAAAGAAACCCTATTTAATCTATTTTCTTTTTAAAATGTTGACGGAAAATAGATGGTCTGCAGTATGGATCAGATGAGATGGAGGTCATTATCACAAAATAAACTAAATAGGGACGTTATAGGTGTGCTGCGGAATTAAATATCTCATCAAGCAGTGCCACGGTTCAAGAAAAGGTGGAAGAAAAGGTTGAAGAAAAGGTTGAAGAAAAGGAACCACTGCTGTGGAGAATATAACCCTCTCTTCAAAAAGTGAGAGAGAAAAACTAAAGCACTACAACATTAATGTCTTCAAGTACACACGTTTAAAAACATAACATAACCCAATGGTTAAAACCTCTCTTAGAAATGTGTCTGAACGATGCCAGAGTGATGACGACAAGGCAATTATGCAGACGGATCGACAGATGTTGATGGTTACTTGGGGAAAACTAAGGACACAGCTGAGAGGAAGGCTAGAGTGACCCTATCGTCACGATGTTTCAAAAAGAGCATAAAGATCCCCATTGGGCACTACTTCATCTGAGATGAAACGGTGGAATACTATTAAGCCAAAGGAAAAGGGGGATACCTAGTCAGTTGTCCAAATGAATCTATTCAACTGAAATGTGTCTCTGAATCAGAGAGGTGCTGGGGGGCTGCCTTAATCGACATCCATGTGTTCGGTGCCCCTGGGAACAGTGGGTTAACTGCCTTGCTCAGGCGCAGAACCACAGATTTGACCTTGTCAGCTCGGGGATTCCATCCATCTCTACCGTCCCTACTATAACGTTGTTACTATAAAGTAGATGGCTATCATCTATGTAAGGTGTGTTGCCAAAAGAGCAACATAAGATGAATCGCTGCAATATTCTGAAGAACAAGAATGACTACATGGACTGCTTTGACATACAGTATATATATCAATGCAAATACAGAACATCTGGAAAATGAAAGATTAACGTTGGTGTCAGTGAAAGGCTAAAAGAGCACCCAGATGGCTACGCTAGTAGAGGCAGAGGCAGGGCAGTCACATGGCAGGGCAGTCACATGGCAGGGCAGTCACATGGCAGGGCATGGGATGAGGCTCTGACATGGTGGTGGCATAGGCAGGACAGTCACATGGCAGGGCAGTCACATGGCAGGGCATGGGACGAGGCTCTGACATGGTGGAGGCAGAGGCAGGGCAGTCACATGGCAGGGCAGTCACATGGCAGGGCATGGGACGAGGCTCTGACATGGTAGAGGCAGAGGCAGGGCAGTCACATGGCAGGGCATGGGATGAGGCTCTGACATGGTGGTGGCAGAGGCAGGGAAGTCACATGGCAGGGCAGTCACATGGCAGGGCATGGGACGAGGCTCTGACATGGTGGGGGCAGAGGCAGGGCAGTCACATGGCAGGGCAGTCACATGGCAGGGCATGGGACGAGGCTTTGACAGGGTAGGGGCAGTGAACAAAATGCAACACGGTTAAGGAGTCATTGTGTCGAAATTCTTGCTTTAAAAAGTCTAAAGAAATGATTTATTCTGAATTCTTAAAAGCAAGAAGTGATCTCCCATTGAAGAATGAATCAGTCCAGTTGAGCTCCAAAACCGTGTGATTTCTAATCTTTTTAAAAGAATGAGAAGCTAAGTGCGTTCCACAAAATGCAGACTATCATGGAATTTCTTCAGGCATGTTATGGACCGAAGTGATTAGAGAATTTAAAATGGAAAGGCATCCCCTGAAACTCAATGCATTTACAATCCCATTAAAAATGGAATTGTGTCTGTGGGCCAACGGTAAATGTGAAATCCCTATCATCCCTGAAACAGTTCTCATGCATTTTCCTCTTCTGCCTGGTCTCTTTTCTCTGTCTCGTTCCATCCATTCAAGGCCATGATAGATTTGCCCACAAACTTTCACAGAAATAACACTTTCATACAAATAAATCACAGCATAAAATGTTATTATGGCGCTGATGGAGCCATTATATCAGAGTTCAGAAAATCTGGTCCGCACTTTTATGGTAAACGTCATGCAGTGGAAGGAAGAGAGTTCCAACGTTTGAATTTTAAGCTGACTGAGAAGTGAAGTTGGATAAGTAACACAGCTTCCAAGATGATACAAAATATTATGATAACAAACAAAAAAATATTTTGAGTAAAGGTTGAATTTCTCTCATAGTCTTAATACATTCTTTGTTTTCACCTCCTGTTCTCTCTGTTTATCATTCGCTAGAGAAAAAAGTTGCAAGTGAAAAGGACAATTCCGGTGTCATAAGAGGGATGGAATTCACCAAGTTTCCATTCACCACAAAAACAAACATCTGTTACTGTTTCGCTTAGAAAAGATGGAAACACCCACAGAGAAATACACACACACACACACACACACACACACACACACACACACACACACACACACACACACACACACACACACACACACACACACACACACACACACACACACACACACACACACACACACACACACACACACACACACACACACACACACACACACACACACACACACACACACACACAACAGAGCCTATTACTTAATACTGACTAAGCCCCCAGGTACCTATTGAAATATTTGACTTATATTAGTGATGTCCACTAATACAACACCAGAGACTCTGATATTGCTTGTTTTAAGAGTCTATGTGGTAAGAACACCTTTTATATACCGACGCTGTTGAGTGGAACAAACTACCACAGCAACTCCAAGGAAACTTTCCAGTATGTTACGGTAAATTCCAAAGAAACTTTGGTTTAACAGTTAAACCAAAGAGCCTTTGGAATTTACGGTAACATACTGTACTTTTTTTTTTACAGTAACTTACAGGTAACTGGCAGCCAGTAAATTACTGTAAAAACAACAGGATTTTGTATTTTACAGTGTAGCGTAGCCTAATGTTGTAATGTTTTTGCACCATGGAAATTAGGGACCACAACAAAAGTAAGTCTGACATTTTTGTGATATTCCTGGCATGTTAAAAAAATATATCTACTGTGTATATATATATATTTATATATATTTTTTTATATATATATATATTTTTTTTACTGGCAAATAAAATCAATCAATCAATCAAACCTGCTGACCCATATAACCTGATCCATACTGACCTTTAAGGGATGGATAGAAATGTACTGAATTGGTACCTGGAGGAAAATTGGGGAGGGTCCTGCTTTTTAATTTCATTCAAGGGGAGGGATTAGTATATATATATTTTTTAAATCTAGTCATGTATTTAGTAATTGATGAAATGTCAGTATTTCTCAGTTGCTTATTAGGGTATGTATTGATGTGTGCCAGATGCCGCCCCTCATCTCTGATTCTCTGCGGGGCGCATAATATCAAGTATGACTATTGGCTATTTAGTGTGGTCTCAATCAAATGATCCATAGCCTACAAGCTACGAAGCGCATGCTTGGAGAAGCATAGAGCAAAGTTATATTTCCAAGATAGCTGCTGGGATGGTGTAAATTAAACTAGTCTACATTACACACTGCAATGGATATTCCACCCTGAGCGCTGGCCTGCTCTGCTCTTGCTGATCAAACACATTGTGTGCTGCCTAACCAGTGGCTGTGCAGTGTAGGGCTACTGTACGTTGACAGTTCAGGAGGAGAGTCAAAGGCTTCTTCCAAAAATAATTTTTGATTAGGTCTAATACAGAATAAGTGCGCAGTCTAGCTTATGTTCTGTTCAGCTCAGTTTGAGAAGATGATCATTTTATTTTCCTTAACTAGGCAAGCCAGTGAAGAACAAATTATTCTTTACAATGATGGCCTACACCGGCCAAACTCAGATGACGCTGGGTCAATTGTGCGCTGCCCTAAGGTACTCCCAAAACTGCTGGTTGTGATTCAGCCTGGATTCGAACCAGGGTGTCTGTAGTGATACCTCTAGCACTGAGATGCAGTGGCTTAGACCGCTGAACCACTTAAGGAGGACTGGAGGACAACTTTGATAGTTTGCTACTAATTCATAGATTTTATTAAAAACAATATTTTTCTTGCCCATAATGTATTTTTCAGAGTTATTGACCTCTCAATAAGTCAGATTTTATTTTTTATTTTTTATTTTACCTTTATTTAACTAGGCAAGTCAGTTAAAATTCTTATTTTCAATGACGGTCTAGGAACAGTGGGTTAACTGCCTTGTTCGTTGGCAGTTCAGGAGGAGAGTCAAAGGCTTCTTCCGAAAATAATTTTTGATTAGGTCTAATACAGAATAAGTGCGCAGTCTAGCCTATGTTCTCTTCTGCTCAGTTTGAGAAGATGATCATTTTATTTTTCTTAACTAGGCAAGCCAGTGAAGAACAAATTATTATTTATGCGCCCTGCGCCCTGCGAACGACAGATTTGCACATTGTCAGCTCAGGGGTTTGATCTCGCAACCTTGGAGTCGTCATAATTCATTTTATCCGTCTTCATTTAATTAGACTTTATTAACAACAAGAGGGGTTTGTGTTGGAGCCTATTTCTTCCTATTTAAGAAAAAAAGAGGTGGGCCTACCTGTTTGACAGAAAAAATCAGGCTATAGGCTGCTATATCCATAAATTTGTTGTTCAATTCTTCCACCCCCCATGCACTCTTTATATAGCCTCCATCCGTGTCACTAAGGGGATGTTAAGTGAAAACCAAGACCTCGAATTGAGGGGGTATGAGAGGGTATGCCATAGGCCTACTTTTTACTAAAGAAAATCACAAAAAGCCCACGCCTGACCTTTGTTAGCTCAAGATAGAAAGTGGCTTTAGCAGTGGATACAGAGGAAGAGAAGGTAGAGAGGAGGGAGTGAAAGGATGATAGGTCCTCTGGAAGTTTAGTTTTCCTCCATTTTCGCTCTGGTGGGCGATAGATGACAACGATGTTAAGCTTGAGTGGACAAGTGACAGTGACAGCATGGAATTCAAATGAGGAGATGAACAGGTGAGACCGGGAGAAAGGAGAAAATCTCCACATAGAAGAAATGAGTAGACCTGTGCCACCCCCGAGACGGCCAGAAGCTCTCAGACTATGAGATAAAACGCAGTCAGATGAAGAGAGAGCAGCTGGAGTAGCAGTGTCCTCTGGGGGGATCCATGTTTCCGACTGAGACTTAAAGTCAAGGGACTGAAGTGCAGCATAGGCTGAGATGAACTCCGAGTTCTTGACTACAGATCTGTAGTTCCAAACGTTGCCAGAGACCAGGAGTTCCACATGGGTTGTGCGCGCAGGGTACACTAAATTAGAAGGGTTGCAGGCAAGGGGTGGGGAGCGTCTGTACAGCCTACAGGGAGAGGAGCGAACAGGTAGAGAAAACACACACATAGTTGCCAAAGCTACAAAAGAGCAAAATGAGATCATATGAAAATAACTAAGTAAGATGGTCAAGTGGTGTGGAGTCTTCCTCTCCTTCCTTCCTTGAACAACTCGGCAGAAAACCTCAAAAGAACCGTCTTTGTTTTCGGCGACACTCTTAGTTTTGCGACAAGACCCCAGCTGACACGAACGCAGATTAAAGCTGCCGATGACAAATCAGGGGAGACTGAAGTACTAATACTAATTGCTAATTGCCTTGCAAAGGTGAAGAGCACACCTCCCGGCAGTGGTGGAAAAAGTACTCAAATGTTATTTTCAATGACGGTCTAGGAACAGTGGGTTAACTGCCTTGTTCGTTGGCAGTTCAGGAGGAGAGTCAAAGGCTTCTTCCGAAAATAATAATTTTTCTTCAGTAAAAATGACTCAAATAAAAGTGAAAGTTATCCAGTAAAATACTACTTGAGTAAAAGTCTAAAAGTATCTGGTTTTAAATGTACTTAAGTACAGTGGTGGAAAAAGTACTCAGTCGTCATACCTGAGTAAAAGTACAAAGTAAAAGTAAATGCTACACATCAAATTCCTGATATTAAGCAAACCAGACGGCACGGTTTTCTTATTGTTTTTAATTACGTACAAACAGGGGCTACACTCCAACACTCAGACGTCATTTACAAACACACTATTTGTGTTTCGTGAGTCCGCCAGATCAGAGGCAGTAGGGATGACAAAGTGGTATATTGATCGGTGCCATAATTCTGTCCTGGCAGAGTGAAAAGTATGGAGTAAAAAGTACATTATTTTCTTTGGGAATGTAGTGGAGTAAAAGTAAAAGTTGTCAAAAAAATAGATAGTAAAGTACAGATATGACAAAAAACAACTTAAGTAGTACTTTAAAGTATTTGTACTTACAGTGCCTTGCAAAGTATTCACCGCCCTTGCCGTTTTTCCTATTTTGTTGCATTACAACCTGTAATTTAAATGGATTTTTATATGGATTTCATGAAATGGACACAGACAAAATAGTCCAAATTGGTAAAGTGAAATGAAAAAAATTACTTGTTTAAAAAAAAAAAAAAAAAAAAACAACTGAAAAGTGATGCATACAGTATGTATTCACCCCCTTTACTATGAAGCCCCTAAATATGATCTGGAGCAACCAGTTACCTTCAGAAGTCACATAATTAGTTAAATAAAGTCCACCTGTGTGTAATCTAATTGTCACATGATCTGTCACATGATCTCAGTATATATACAACTGTTCTGAAAGGCCCCAGAGTCTGCAACACCACTAAGCAAGGGGCACCATGAAGCAAGTGGTACCATGAAGACCAACGAGCTCTCCAAACAGGTCAGGGACAAAGTTGTGGAGAAGTACAGATTAGGGTTGGGTTAAAAAAAATATCTGAAACTTTGAACATCCCACGTAGCACCATTAAATTCATTATTAAAAAATTGAAAGAATATGGCACCACAACAAACCTGCCAAGAGACCTGCCAAGGCAGGTCTGTCTGGGGTGGACAGGTAGACCTTCTCTGTCTGGAATGGACAGGTAGACCTTCTCTGTCTGGAATGGACAGGTATACCTTCTCTGTCTGGGGTGGACATGTAGACCTTCTCCGTCTGGAATGGACAGGTAGACCTTCTCTGTCTGGAATGGACAGGTAGATCTTCTCTGTCTGGAATGGACAGGTATACCTTCTCTGTCTGGGGTGGACAGGTAGACCTTCTCTGTCTGGAATGGACAGGTAGACCTTCTCTGTCTGGGGTGGACAGGTAGACCTTCTCTGTCTGGAATGGACAGGTAGACCTTCTCTGTCTAGAATGGACAGGTAGACATTCTCTGTCTGGAATGGACAGGTATACCTTCTCTGTCTGGGGTGGACAGGTAGACCTTCTCTGTCTGGAATGGACAGGTAGACCTTCTCTGTCTAGAATGGACAGGTAGACATTCTCTGTCTGGAATGGACAGGTATACCTTCTCTGTCTGGGGTGGACAGGTAGACCTTCTCTGTCTGGAATGGACAGGTAGACCTTCTCTGTCTAGAATGGACAGGTAGACATTCTCTGTCTGGAATGGACAGGTATACCTTCTCTGTCTGGGGTGGACAGGTAGACCTTCTCTGTCTGGAATGGACAGGTAGACCTTCTCTGTCTGGGGTGGACAGGTAGACCTTCTCTGTCTGGGGTGGACAGGTAGACCTTCTCAGTCTGGGGTGGACAGGTAGACCTAACTTTTGAAAGTACCATGCTCAGATTCCTAATGACGTCTCAGATTAAATTATTTGCAAAAAGGGACTGTTTCGTTGCAAAGAAGACACACTGATTTTGCATTGGAGAAATATGATCAGATGAATATATAGGCCTGTCTCTCTGTCGGTTGTTAGCCTGTCATTTTGGTCATTTGTGTGGAATTAAAAAAGATTCTGCAAACATGATGATAGATTCAAGCAATGTTTACTGTGAAGGAGATCTTTTCACCTCTACTGTTGTCCACAGTGGTCTGCAAACCCACAACTTTCTGGCCCGCAGTCCTGTGCGCTATAAAAAATTCCTGCGTGCCATGTAATCAGAGTGTAAATTACACCGTCACATTCAGGGCAGTCTCTGGGAGCACGTGCTCGCAATTTGTCAAATAAATCACTTCAAAAAGTAGGCTACCTGTTGACATTCTTCCACTCCAAAATAATTGCAGCATTCGAACAGTTCATGTACACTCACGCCATTTGATGAATGGAAATAGACATCTGTTTACAAAACACCAAGAAGTATGACACATGACATTTGCCGATTGCCATTGATTAGGTCTATATTAAATAGGTCTATATTGATTAGGTCTATATTAAATAGGTCTATATTGATTAGGTCTATATTGATTAGGCCCATATTGATTAGGCCTATATTGATTAGGCCTATATTGATTAGACCCGTATTGATTAGGCCCATATTGATTAAACCTGTATTGATTAGGCCTATATTGATTAGACCCGTATTGATTAGGCCCATATTGATTAAACCTATATTGATTAGGCCTACATTAATTGATGCTTCTTGCTGACAAATGGAGCTTTTGTTTTGCCTGAAAAGTTGGGACACTTGAAATGGATCTGGAACTAACCCGGGATAAACGTCATGGTGATCCTAACCCACATGGTTCATTTACCAGACTTATTACTATTCCCTTCAAACAGGCCTACCTGTAGCCAGAGATGTAAAATAGGTGGTTCAACTCTGATTGCCGGTCGCGGTCGAAAAAGTGCTGCTCTCTATACATTCAATTCATTTTTCTGAAAAAGGTGGTCAAACTGTGTTTATCCTCCACTAGGCCTACACCACTGCTGGTAACCGACCCTCCACTAGGCCTACACCACTGACAGTAACCGACCCTCCACTAGGCCTACACCACTGCTGGTAACTGACCCTCCACTAGGACTACACCACTGCTGGTAACCGACCCTCCACTAGGCCTACACCACTGACAGTAACCGACCCTCCACTAGGCCTACACCACTGCTGGTAACTGACCCTCCACTAGGCCTACACCACTGCTGGTAACTGACCCTCCACTAGGCCTACACCACTGACGGTAACCGACCCTCCACTAGGCCTACACCACTGCTGGTAACTGACCCTCCACTAGGCCTACACCACTGACGGTAACTGACCCTCCACTAGGCCTACACCACTGACAGTAACTGACCCTCCACTAGGCCTACACCACTGACAGTAACTGACCCTCCACTAGGCCTACACCACTGACGGTAACTGACCCTCCACTAGGCCTACACCACTGCTGGTAACTGACCCTCCACTAGGCCTACACCACTGCTGGTAACCGACCCTCCACTAGGCCTACACCACTGACAGTAACCGACCCTCCACTAGGCCTACACCACTGACAGTAACTGACCCTCCACTAGGCCTACACCACTGACAGTAACTGACCCTCCACTAGGCCTACACCACTGACGGTAACTGACCCTCCACTAGGCCTACACCACTGCTGGTAACTGACCCTCCACTAGGCCTACACCACTGCTGGTAACCGACCCTCCACTAGGCCTACACCACTGCTGGTAACCGACCCTCCACTAGGCCTACACCACTGCTGGTAACTGACCCTCCACTAGGCCTACACCACTGCTGGTAACTGACCCTCCACTAGGCCTACACCACTGACAGTAACCGACCCTCCACTAGGGCTACACCACTGACGGTAACTGACCCTCCACTAGGCCTACACCACTGACAGTAACCGACCCTCCACTAGGCCTACACCACTGACAGTAACCGACCCTCCACTAGGCCTACACCACTGCTGGTAACTGACCCTCCACTAGGCCTACACCACTGACGGTAACCGACCCTTCACTAGGCCTACACCACTGACGGTAACCGACCCTTCACTAGGTCTACACCACTGACAGTAACTGACCCTCCACTAGGCCTACACCACTGCTGGTAACTGACCCTCCACTAGGCCTACACCACTGCTGGTAACTGACCCTCCACTAGGCCTACACCACTGCTGGTAACCGACCCTCCACTAGGCCTACACCACTGACAGTAACCGACCCTCCACTAGGCCTACACCACTGACGGTAACTGACCCTCCACTAGGCCTACACCACTGCTGGTAACTGACCCTCCACTAGGCCTACACCACTGCTGGTAACTGACCCTCCACTAGGCCTACACCACTGACAGTAACTGACCCTCCACTAGGCCTACACCACTGACGGTAACTGACCCTCCACTAGGCCTACACCACTGCTGGTAACTGACCCTCCACTAGGCCTACACCACTGCTGGTAACTGACCCTCCACTAGGCCTACACCACTGCTGGTAACTGACCCTCCACTAGGCCTACACCACTGCTGGTAACTGACCCTCCACTAGGCCTACACCACTGCTGGTAACCGACCCTCCACTAGGCCTACACCACTGCTGGTAACTGACCCTCCACTAGGCCTACACCACTGCTGGTAACTGACCCTCCACTAGGACTACACCACTGCTGGTAACTGACCCTCCACTAGGCCTACACCACTGCTGGTAACTGACCCTCCACTAGGACTACACCACTGCTGGTAACTGACCCTCCACTAGGACTACACCACTGCTGGTAACTGACCCTCCACTAGGACTACACCACTGACGGTAACTGACCCTCCACTAGGACTACACCACTGCTGGTAACTGACCCTCCACTAGGCCTACACCACTGACGGTAACTGACCCTCCACTAGGCCTACACCACTGCTGGTAACTGACCCTCCTCTAGGCCTACACCACTGCTGGTAACCGACCCTCCACTAGGCCTACACCACTGACAGTAACCGACCCTCCACTAGGCCTACACCACTGACAGTAACTGACCCTCCACTAGGCCTACACCACTGACGGTAGTCTACCCTCTCGGGTGCTGAGGAGTACTTTTCTCTGTTCATAAAGGAGTAAGAAAGGCCTAGTTCACAAATTTTGTGGAAAATGTGGTTTTATATGTACAGTTGAAGTCAGAAGTTTACATACACTTATGTTGGAGTCATTAAAAATCATTTTTCAACCACTCCACAAATTTCTTGTTATCAAACTATAGTTTTGGCAAGTAGGTTAGGACATCTACTTTGTGCATGACACAAGTAATTTTTCTGACAATTGTTACAGACAGATTATTTCACTTATAATTCACTGTATCACAATTCCAGTGGGTCAAAAGTTTACATACACTAAGTTGACTGTGCTTTTAAACAGCTTGGAAAATTCCAGAAAATGAGGTCATGGCTTTAGAAGCTTCTGATAGGCTAATTGACATAATTTGAGTCAATTGGAGGTGTACCTGTGGATGTATTTCAAGGCCTACCTTCAAACTCAGTGTCTCTTTGCTTGACATCATGTAAATATCTGAATAAATCAGCCAAGACCTCAGAAAAAAAATTGTTAACCTCCACAGTCCACAGAAATTTCCAAACGCTTGAAGAAACCCCGTTCATCTGTACAAACAATAGTATGCAAGTGTAAACACCATGGGACCACGCAGTCGTCGTATCACTCAGGAAGGAGACGCGTTCTGTCTCCTAGAGATGAATATACTTTGGTGCGAAAAGTGCAAATCAATCCGAGAACAACAGCAAAGGACCTTGTGGAGATGCAGGAGGAAACAGGTACAAAGGTATCTATATCCACAGTAAAACGAGTCCTATATCGACATAACCTGAAAGGCCGCTTTTTGGAGAAATGTCCTCTGGTCTGATGAAACAAAAATAGAACTGTTTGGCCATAATGACCATTGTTATGTTTGGAGGAAAAAGGGGGATGCTTGCAAGCCGAAGAACACCATCCCAACTGTGAAGCACGGGGGTGGCAGCATCATGTTGTGGAGGTGCTTTGAGGCAGGAGGGGCTGGTGCACTTCACAAAATAGATGGCATGAGGCAGGAAAATTATGTGGAAATATTGAAGCAACATCTCAAGACATCAGTCAGGAAGTTAAGGCTTGGTCGCAAATGGGTCTTCCAAATGAACAATGAACCCAAGCATACTTCCAAAGTTGTGGCAGCATGGCTTAAGGACAACAAAGTCAAGGTATTGGAGTGGCCATTACAAAGCCCTGACCTCAATCCAATAGAAAATTTGTGGGCAGAACTGAAAAAGTGTGTACAAACAAGGAGGCCTACAAACCTGACTCGGTTACACCAGCTCTGTCAGGAGGAATGGGCCTAAATTCTCCCAACTTATTGTGGGACGCTTGTGAAAGGCTACCCCAAATGTTAGACACAAATTAAACAGTTTAAAGGCGACGCTACTAAATACTAATTGAGTGTATGTAAACTTCTGACCCACTGGGAATGTGATGAAAGAAATAAAAGCTGAAATAAATAAGTCTCTCTACTATTATTCTGAGATTTCACTTTCTTAAAATAAAGTGGTGATCCTAACTGACCTAAGACAGGGCATTTTTACTAAGATTAAATGTCAGTAATTGTGACTTCAACTGTACATATACATGTATATATATATACAGTACCAGTCAAAAGTTTGGACACACTCATTCAAGGGTTTTTATTTATTTTTACTATTTTCTACATTGTAGAATACTAGTGAAGACATCAAAACTATGAAATGACACACAAGGAATCATGTAGTAACCAAAAAAGTGTTAAACAAATCAAAATATTCTTCAAAGTAGACACCCTTTGCCTTGATGACACCTTTGCACACTCTTGGCATTCTCTCAACCAACTTCATGAGGTTGTCACCTGGAATGCATTTCAATGAACAGGTGTGCCTGGAATTTCTTTCCTTCTTAATGCGTTTGAGCTAATCAGTTGTGTTGTGACAAGGTAGACAAGGTAGGGGTACAGAAGATAGCCCTATTTGGTAAAAGAACAAGTCCATATTATAGCAAGAACAGCTCAAATAAGCAAAAGCTTTACTTTTAGACATGAAGATATGAAGGTCAGTCAATCCGGAAATGTTTCTTCAAGTGCATTTGCAAAAACCATTTGGAGCTATGATGAATCTGGCTCTTATTAGGACAGCCACAGGAAAGGAAGACAACGAGTTACCTCTGCCTCAGAGGATAAGTTCATTAGAGATACCAGCCTCAGAAACTGCATGAATAAGACTCTCATGGTCAAATTGCTGCAAAGAAACCACTACTAAAGGACACCAATAAGAAGAAGAGACTTGCTTGGGCAAAAAAACACGAGCAATGGACATTAGACTGGTGGAAATCTGTCCTTTGGTCTGGAGTCCAAATTGGACATTTTGGGATTTAACCGTCATGTCTCTGTGAGACGCAGAGTAAGTGAACGAATTATCTCTGCATGTGTGGTTCCCACCGTGATGCATGGAGTAGGAGGTGGGATGGTGTGGGGGTGCTTTGCTGGTGATATTGTCAGTGATTTATTTAGAATTCAAGGCATACTTAACCAGCACGGCTACCACAGCATTCTGCAGCGATACTCCATCCCATTTGGTTTGCGCTTAGTGGGGCTATCATTTGTTTTTCAACAGGACAATGGCCCAACACACCTCCAAGCTATGTAAGGGCTATTTGACCAAGAAGAAGAGTGATGGAGTGCTGCATCAGATGACTTGGCCTCCACAATCACCCGACCTCAACCCAATTGAGATGGTTTGGGATGAGTTGGGCTGCAGAGTGAAGGAAAAGCAGCCAACAAGTGCTCAGCATATGTGGGAACGCCTTCAAGACTGTTGGAAAAACGTTCCTCAGGAAGCAGGTTGATAGAATTCCAAGAGTGTGTAAAGCTGTCCTGTCATCAAGGCATAGGGTGGTTACTTTGAAGAATCTCAAATATAAAATACATTTTGATTTGTTTAACACTTTTTTTGGTTACTACATGATTCCATATAGTACAATGTAGAAAATAGTCAAATGAAGAAAAACCTTTGAATGAGCAAGTGTGTCCAAACTTTTGACTGGTACTGTATACATTTTTTCCCCCCAGTGGGTGCTGCACCACCCTCAGCACCCTACGTCTCCCGGCTATGCCTGTGCATACACATTCAAAGCCAGTGCAAAACTTGACTCCAAGCCATCCAAATCTTTTTTATTTTGCTGCTTGAGCTCTATGCACATTGAAAACAGGCTTAGAGGTCTTTCATACTGCCTGCCTATTTTTAATTCTAAAGCGGTGGGATTGGTCACACTTCGTCTCATTAGCATGGGGAGCTGTGGGTTATAACTCTTCCGCCACGGCAGGATGTGGAGCTGTGAGGAAGGAAAGCGGGAGGCAACAAGCGCGCCTGCTTGACTTTCAGCACAGTTCAGAGAAGCTGATGTTGTTGCTGTTGAGAGGAGGCATTTTCACCATTTGAGGTGATCTAATCTGTTTAGTAAAAGTGAAGCGGCTTGGCTCTGTAAAACTAACCAACTAACCTGCGGGCTTTGAAAATGATGCGTGGCATTTTAACAGGTTGGCATCGTTGGATTTTTGGATTCATAACACTAGATATGTTATTTGTTTCCCTGGCTGAGTCTGAGGGAAATACTCTGAAATACCAGACCAACGAGGAGCGAAGTCCAGGAACAGTGATCGGAAACCTGGCCAAGGACATGTCCTTGAGTCGCTCTTTTAGCTCCAAGACTAATTTTAGAATGATGAAAAAATTCAACAATTCTTTTGTCAGGGTGAGAGAAAGCGACGGGGAGCTTACTGTCGGGGAAAGGATTGACAGAGAGAGAATCTGCAGGCACACTTTACAGTGTCTCATCACTTTTGATGTTGTCAGCTTTTCAAAAGAGAAGTACAATTTGATTCATGTTGAGGTGGAGGTAAAAGACATTAATGATAACTCTCCGGAGTTTCCAAACAAGGAATATACAGTGGAGATCTCTGAAAATGCTGATGTGGGGTTCCGTATTTCTTTGGACCCAGCCGAGGACGCAGACGTCGGATCAAACTACATCCAAAGCTATCAAATTTCTGTCAACAGTCATTTTTCCATTGATGTGCTTTTGAGAGCAGATGGGGTTAAATATGCGGAGTTGGTGCTAATGAAAGAGTTAGACAGGGAGACTCAGTCATCTTATGCGATGGAGCTTATTGCCACCGACGGAGGAAACCCATTTAGCTCGGGTTCAACAACAATAACAATAAAAGTGACAGACTTTAATGACAACCGTCCTGTTTTTGACCAGAATAATTTCTCGGTCACTTTGCCCGAGGACGCACCGGTTGGATTCGTTTTATTGGACTTAAATGCAGTTGATCCAGATGAGGGTTTAAATGGAGAGGTGGTCTATGGATTCGGAAAACAGGTTTCTGCGGAGATCCGAGCACTTTTCGAAGTGTACAGTAAATCCGGGCGCCTAACACTCAAGAACCCAGTGGATTTTGAGACCAAGAAAACATATGAGTTAGACGTGCAGGCGACTGATCTAGGAGCCAACCCGATCCCCACTATCTGTAAAATAATAATTAATGTCAAAGACGTTAATGACAATGCCCCAGAAATAAGTATTACGCCAATGACCTCCATCTCAACGGGCATCGCATATATCAGCGAGACCGCAGACAAGGACAGCCTAGTGGCGCTGATCAGCACCGCGGACAGGGACTCGGGCGTTAACAGCCAGGTCCATTGCACCTTATATGGGCACGACCATTTCAAACTTAAACAGGCCTATGAGGACAGCTACATGATTGTCACCGCAGCAGCCCTGGACAGGGAGAAGATAAGCGAGTACAATTTAACTGTGATGGCTGAAGATTTCGGGTCACCTCCATTGAGAAAAATCACACAATACACCATAAGGCTAAGCGACGAGAATGACAACGCCCCACACTTTACTAAACATGTCTATGAAGTTTCTGTCGTAGAAAATAATGCACCAGGGGCATATATTACAACTGTTGAGGCCAGAGATGCAGACTTGGGGACTAATGGCAAAATTACATACAGACTATTAGACAGTGTTATAATGGGATCACCTGTCAACACGTTTGTATCTCTAAATGCAATCTCTGGTTCAATATATGCACTGAGAAGCTTCAACTATGAAGTCATGAAACATCTGGAGGTACACATCCAGGCAAGCGATGGGGGGTTACCTCAACTTCAGAGCAGTGCCATCATCAATCTAAAAATAGTTGATCAGAATGACAACGCTCCGTCCATCACGGAGCCCATCCTTAATAAGGGATCTGCTGAGGTTTTCCTGCCCAAACATGCACCTGCAGGTTATGTTGTAACCCAGATAAAGGCCACGGATGCTGATGAAGGCATAAACGCGCAGCTGTCTTACAATATCACAGAGGGGGGACACTTGGGTTTCTCCATTAACAAGGTTACTGGGAAGTTACATGTGAGTTGTGAGCTGAACTACGACCTGTCTGAAACACTGAGAGTCCTTGTGGCTGTCAACGACAATGGAACACCTTCTCTGACCTCCACAGCCACTATACACCTCACTCTCATCGAAGGCACCCCTCCCAGTGTTCCTGCTATGGTCCAAAACGACAGCGAGGAAGTCTTTCAATGGGACATGTCCATAGCCATTATCATTGCCTTAGCAGGGAGCTGCTCCCTCCTCTTGCTAGGCATCATCCTGATCACTACCACCTGCAGTCGACACAAACGGGAGAAGAGAGAGGCGGGATGCAATGACAAAGTAGACATACAACATGTGGAGAATGGGGAGAGCAGCCATATTGATTCATTGATCACCAACCACAAAAGCAATGCGTTTGATGTGCACCCTTTTCCTGAGAAAGCACCGTTGGCCTCCAGCAACACAATAAAAACAGCCCCAGGTGATGGCAGGCAAGAACAAGAGTGCGACTTTGACAATAGGATAATGGAGAGTAAATTAGAGGTAAGTCGTTGTGACTCACTGCATGGATTGGCTGTTTTGTTGTAGTATTTTCACCATCACAACTTCTATGTGTGAGTATTGTGTTTGCCTGTTCACAGGGTTATTCAACACTGCCCGGCTATAGGAAAGAAACCCTCCGCCCCATAACCATATGGAAGGGCAACTCATTCACAACCATCTCAGCCAGAGATCCTCAGTTCAGTGGGAAGGACAGTGGGAAAGGAGACAGTGACTTTAATGACAGTGACTCTGACATCAGTGGAGATGGACACAAAAAAGACTCCCCACCGATAAACAGTAAGTACTACTAATCAATCACAGGATGTTCATGTGATTTTAGACACAGTAATGACACATTGTTAAAAAAATCCATAAAAGGCATCACTCTCTGTGATGTTCTCAAGGTCTTTATGGTCAGATGTTAAATGATAATAGTGTATCATAAAATCCAGGCTATTATACCCCAACATATGCAGCACGGTTCACCAAGGGCTAACAGTTTTGGCTGTTGTTTCCACAGGTCTCTGGGCCTGCACCAGTGAGTGTAAAATCCTAGGCCACTCAGACCGATGCTGGAGCCCTTCAGCCTCTAGACCCAACACCAGCCTCTCCCACGGACCACACCTCTCAACCTTCTCCAAGACAGCCTCGTTGCCACGAAACACTCTGCAAAGAGACACCTACTACCAACAGGCTCACCTACCCAAGACCAACGGTCTGCAAAGCGTCTATGAAAAAGTCCAGCACCAAGAATTTGATTATATTCTGGTTTGTCCACCAACACCAGCCAGGATACTAGAGACTGGTGAGATATCCCTCCCGGAGTATGGACACTCTTAAATTAAATGGACAATAATCAAAGCTAATGTAATGAGTCATATGCATCTTTAAATACTGTATAGCCTATTGTTCCTATGTTAGTGTTACGGTAAGTGTTTTGTGTGATTGTTCCCATATACTGTATACTGTATGACTGTTTATTGTATAACGTGTCATATGCAAGATTTTATAAATGAAGAATATATTTTTTCATAATGATTCAATGTAAACTACAAATGTATTATAAATTTGGAAGAGCATGTTTGAACTTTTACTATTTAAAAGCATGGCCATTGGACCTTTAGGCTGAAAGAACCCTTTGTCAAGTGGGAAACAATCAATATCAAAATATGAACATGTTTGTAGTAAATTTTGTCACTAAGTCGCACAAATAAATATTTGAAACCAAATTATTGTTCTGTATGTAAAAAAAATAGACAGCTTAAATCTACAGTGTGCTTCCATACATTCATTCAGTTTGATTGAGTGAGAAATCAGCTCATGCAGTAGGTTACGACAGGCAATATATTGCCTGATAGCAACGTTAAGTTACATTACAGTTACGTTACGTTGCTTAACTTCATCCAAATTAGATAAGGCATGATTTCAACAGAGGTTGCAACTTAAAAACGCTAAATGACCAACGTTACATGTCGGCTGTATGGTGTTGATCCTTGTCTAATACGACTCAGAGACATGACTCTATATAGGATGACTATAGTTATCACCTCTGAGGGAGCAGGATGACTCTATAGTTATCACCTCTGAGGGAGCAGGATGACTATAGTTATCACCTCTGAGGGAGCAGGATGACTCTATAGTTATCACCTCTGAGGGAGCAGGATGACTCTATAGTTGTCACCTCTGAGGGAGCAGGATGACTATAGTTATCACCTCTGAGGGAGCAGGATGACTATAGTTATCACCTCTGAGGGAGCAGGATGACTCTATAGTTATCACCTCTGAGGGAGCAGGATGACTCTATAGTTATCACCTCTGAGGGAGCAGGATGACTCTATAGTTATCACCTCTGAGGGAGCAGGATGACTATAGTTATCACCTCTGAGGGAGCAGGATGACTATAGTTATCACCTCTGAGGGAGCAGGATGACTACAGTTATCACCTCTGAGGGAGCAGGATGACTCTATAGTTATCACCTCTGAGGGAGCAGGATGACTCTATAGTTATCACCTCTGAGGGAGCAGGATGACTCTATAGTTATCACCTCTGAGGGAGCAGGATGACTATAGTTGTCACCTCTGAGGGAGCAGGATGACTATAGTTATCACCTCTGAGGGAGCAGGATGACTATAGTTATCACCTCTGAGGGAGCAGGATGACTCTATAGTTATCACCTCTGAGGGAGCAGGATGACTCTATAGTTATCACCTCTGAGGGAGCAGGATGACTCTATAGTTATCACCTCTGAGGGAGCAGGATGACTATAGTTGTCACCTCTGAGGGAGCAGGATGACTATAGTTATCACCTCTGAGGGAGCAGGATGACTCTATAGTTATCACCTCTGAGGGAGCAGGATGGACATAGGGACTGGCTAGACATTTAATCACATGAAATTCCAATTTAAGGTTTTGGAGACTGACACATTCTTCTGAACCATAATAAGCCATGCCTGATTAGAAGGCCAGATGAAACCAATCTCTGACAGGGACGGGGTAGCCCCAATGTCACTTCAATGTAATGATCAGGGGCCAGCTAGGGTAGCTTGAACCAATTTGTTACAAAACAAGATTATTACCTCCTGTGCCATAAAGGTCAGGACCTCTTGGCCAAAGCTGTGGGAAACTTTAGCCTACCAGGGCTTACTTATCTGAACTTCTTGTGGATTCATTCCATGAACACCTGTAACAGTTACACCTGTAACAGTACCAGTTACATATCTCATTAGTGCAGACAATTAAGAACTGGCATACTAATCCTATGCCAAAACAGTTATAAAAAGTGATAGCATGTAGCCTGGCTGTGGTCTGTGTATTAACCTCATGCTTCAACTTGTTGAACTACATGGACTGTAAACAAACCATCAAAGAACACCACGATGTTGTGAAGACTTGATATAAATTCACTGCAATTCCATTTTGCTGCCAAAGCACCATTTCCTCAACTACCTTCATTTCTCTTGCCCTCCGCCAGTGGCACGTCACGTCATTCACAATGAAGTTTTGAAACTGGACTTGTGGCCCTTTTGACCAACATAATTAACACCGGTGGCCATTATACAGATGGCATCATGGGCGAGACTTCTGAAAAGTCAAAATTTCACAGGACTTTCAACAATGCCTACCACCTGTGTGACGACCCTCCCACTCTGTCTGCCGAATTCTTTCTCTTTGCTCTTGTTTTCCTTATTAGGATGTCGGTGGGCGGAGCCGGGAGGGTCGTCAGCGAAATGGGACAAACCTGGGCCCAGGTGTGTCCCGGGATGAATACACCTCTTCCCCATTCATTGAGGAGACTCCATGCAGACACACTGATAGATTTTGGTTGTGGCATTTTTGTGGCCGTTTTGTTTGTTTGCTTTGGCACCTTTCAACACCCCTCATTATCACATCTATGCACGCAACCACTCACTTACACTACTGACTACATACACTACTGACTACATACACACACATTGTACATATGTTACTTCAGTAATTAAATAGATTTTTGTTATTCCTTATCTCCATGTTGTCTCCCTTTTTGTTACGGGCTTTGAGCCGGTTCGTGACACCTGTAAGTAGCCTAAATGCAATAATTCCAATACATTTTCCTGGGCGCTGTAGTCTATTATATTGTTTTGAGTTTGCGAAGTTTGAATTGCAAAGGGAAAATGATTTTCTCGTGGGGCTTTGCTTTGATATTGACTGTGTGCATCGCTGCTCACTTAGCATTCTGACCTTTCTAAAGGCATACAGTATCAAGGCACAAGGCGGGACCCAGATGCAGACACAGGAGGCAGATGGTTGGAGTCTTACATTGTTTATTAATCCAAAGGGGTAGGCAAGAGAATGGTCGTGGACAGGCAAACAGGTAAAAAACAGATTTTGTCCTATAGGTACCGAAGGGCAGGCAGGATGATCAGGCAGGCGGGAAAGTAGTCCAGAGTCAGGCAGGGGTCAGAACCGGGAAGACTATCAAAAAGAGAATAGAAAAGGAGTACGGGAAAAACACGCTGGTTGACTTGACTAAACATACAAGACGAACTGGCACAGAGAGACAGGAAACACAGGGATAAATACACCGGGGAAAATAAGTGACACCTGGAGGGGGTGGAGACAATCACAGGAACAGGTGAAACAGATGACAGACAGTTTGTCGGCTGCGAAGCCTCCTGTTGCTGATGGTCGTCTCTTGAGATTTGGGGTTGCGGCTCTCGTCGCCGGGGCAGTGTTGATGCTTTGCGGATCCATTAGAGCTTTTTACCTTTGGAAAGTCAGTGACAAAAATGTAAGACTTAATTTATTCTTCATGTGCCTCAATATGGGTCATTTTATTATGTAATTTACCGTTTAAAATGCAGACGAGACAGGTAAATCTACCTCAACGTCAGGTGGGAGATTTTCGATGGTCTACCTGTACCCTGGGACCAAGTGGTATGCTGCAGGCGCTGCACCTTTTTCACTGTCAAGCACAGTAGAACATCAAAAAATATGATATCTTAGTTAACAAATCTCTGCATAATGTCTATCATTCCTCATAAAACAACTATCTAATATAGCCTGGCAGTGGATGGTGTGTTGGACATTGGAAATTACATTTGGATTTGCTGGTCGGAATCCTATTAAACATCTGTTAGGTAATTACGTTATTTCTATACCAACCTATTGAATTTCACATTAGAATCACATAGCTTTGATGTGAATATTTTGGGCATCTAACTAAGGCCTGGTGGTGGTGACTGTCTCATTAGAGATACTTGAATATTTATTTATGTAATAATGGGCTCACCTGTAGGGCAAAACATCTCAGGATAGATCCATGTCAAGGCCCTGCTGCCCTCCCTCTGAGACATTCTATTCAAATCAGCTATGTGATTGGACTACACATCATACGGTCTTTTAAGTGCTGCACAGGAGAACACGAGGAGGGAGGCAGTTTGAAGTATTGTGTCATGGCAGGACCTTGCAGTGAATATTACTGTTAGAAAGCCTCCTGCCATATCTCCAGCTATTGTAATTGCAGTTTTGGGTTCTACAACTAGGGGTATTGACCATGTGTAGTTGATAGCTGGCAAGTTAGATGTGTTTACTGTATGTATTATGGATAACCTTGAATATCCTTGTAACTGTATTTTTTTTTTCAATCTCATTAGACGTACAATGTACATTACAGTATGAGTGTCAATGGAAAAGTGGAGGAGTGGTCCATGGAAATCGATTCCAATAATAATCTGCAAAGGTTCCCGAACTGGGAGTGAGTAAAAAGGACGAGGCGTTGGAGATTTATGACTTTCATACTGTGAAGTTGTCCTTATTTTCTCTTTGAAGTAGTTCAACTGAGAGTTTGGCATGTGTAGCAAAGTTGTGAGTGTAAATATCCCGTCCCTGTGACTCCTCAGGGAATCACAGGAATTCAGTTCTCTGGAGGGGAGAAGCATTATACTAAATCTCAAATCAAGACATTCCAGAGGTTAAGACACTCAACAAGGAGTCACTGAGGTTTGACCTGGTACAGTGAGCTTTACTAAACATAACTTAAACATAATGTTGGAACTGAATATATTACTAACTTTATGCAAAAGTATAGACCCCCCCTCCCCCCCATCTGTTCTAGATACTCAAGGGCATGTCAATAATCCAGTAGTCGATTGGGCTTTACAGAAACAAATATATTTTGAAATGGAATGACATTTTAATGCCGATTGATAAGCCTGTGGACATAATGTAGGAGTAATGGCCTGATGAGGTGTATTTCGCCCAGTCAGGAAGGCGAAATGATGCCAGTGAAGTTTGACGAGAAGTCTCTGATCTGGGTAGCTGCTGACCGGCCCCTGAAGAACAGCAGCTTCCTCAGCACAAGATCCTGGACCTCTGTGGAGACCTGCCCATCTTCTGGCTCCAACCCACATGTCCTAAAGGTTCCTCTCTCATGGCTCCTGCTATTCACATGGCTCAGTGATAGAATAAGATATATAGTTGTTATCTAACGAGATTATAGATTGGGATAGAGATATTCAGGTAACTGAGATTATAGATTGTGATAGAGATGTTTAGGTAACTGAGATGATAGATTGTCATAGAGATATTCAGGTAACTGAGATGATAGATTGTGATAGAGCTCTTCAGGTACCTGAGATTATAGATTGTGATATAGATATTCAGTAACTGAGATTATAGATTGTGATAGAGATGTTCAGGTAACTGAGATTATAGATTGTGATAGAGATATTCAAGTAACTGAGATTATAGATTGTGATAGAGATGTTCAGGTAACTGAGATTATAGATTGTGATAGAGATCTTCAGGTACCTGAGATTATAGATTGTGATATAGATATTCAGTAACTGAGATTATAGATTGTGATATAGATATGCAGGTAACTGAGATTATAGATTGTGATATAGATAAAGTTGTGATATAGATAAAGTTGTGATATAAAGAGATTATAGATATTCAGGTAACTGAGATTGTAGATTGTGACGGAGATAAAGTTGTGATATAAAGAAATTATAGATTGTGATATAAATATTCAGGTAACTGAGATTGTAGATTGTGATGGAGATAAAGTTGTGACATAAAGAGATTATAGATTGTGATATAGATATTCAGGTAACTGAGATTGTAGATTGTGATAGAGATAAAGTTGTGATATAAAGAGATTATAGATTGTGATATAGATATGCAGGTAACTGAGATTGTAGATTGTGATGGAGATATTCAGCTAACAGAGATTATAGAGATTCTGGAGCGGCGACTGAAACTGCGTTTTACACCACCATCAACATAAAAACAAATTATGGAATTTCTCATCGACAAATGATGTTGCATCCTTCCAATAGAGTTCTAGACACTAGTAGAATCTATGCCAAGGTGCATTGAAGCTGTCCTGGAGGCTCGTGGTGCACAACGCCCTATTAACACACTTTATGTTGGTGTTTCCTTTATTTTGGCAGTTACCTGTCGTTATTATAGAATGAGATGTGATAGAATGTAAACTAGTTACCTGTCGTTATTATAGAATGAGATGTGATAGAATGTAAACTAGTTACCTGTAGTTGTTATAGAATGAGATGTGATAGAATGTAAACTAGTTACCTGTAGTCATAGAATGAGATGTGATAGAATGTAAACTAGTTACCTGTAGTCATTATAGAATGAGATGTGATAGAATGAGATGTGATAGAATGTAAACTAATTACCTGTAGTCATTATAGAATGAGATGTGATAGAATGTAAACTAGTTACCTGTAGTTATTATAGAATGAGATGTGATAGAATGTAAACTAGTTACCTGTAGTCATTATAGAATTAGATGTGATAGAATGTAAACTAGTTACCTGTAGTCATTATAGAATGAGATGTGATAGAATGTAAACTAGTTACCTGTAGTCATTATAGAATGAGATGTGATAGAATGAGATGTGATAGAATGTAAACTAGTTACCTGTAGTCATTATAGAATGAGATGTGATCGAATGTAAACTAGTTACCTGTAGTTATTATAGAATGAGATGTGATAGAATATAAACTAGTTACCTGTAGTCATTATAGAATGAGATGTGATAGAATGTAAACTAGTTACCTGTAGTTATTATAGAATGATATGTGATAGAATGAGATGTGATAGAATGTAAACTAGTTACCTGTAGTCATTATAGAATGAGATGTGATAGAATGAGATGTGATAGAATGTAAACTAGTTACCTGTAGTTATTATAGAATGATATGTGATAGAATGAGATGTGATAGAATGTAAACTAGTTACCTGTAGTCATTATAGAATGAGATGTGATAGAATGAGATGTGATAGAATGTAAACTAATTACCTGTAGTCATTATAGAATGAGATGTGATAGAATGTAAACTAGTTACCTGTAGTTATTATAGAATGAGATGTGATAGAATGTAAACTAGTTACCTGTAGTCATTATAGAATTAGATGTGATAGAATGTAAACTAGTTACCTGTAGTCATTATAGAATGAGATGTGATAGAATGTAAACTAGTTACCTGTAGTCATTATAGAATGAGATGTGATAGAATGAGATGTGATAGAATGTAAACTAGTTACCTGTAGTCATTATAGAATGAGATGTGATCGAATGTAAACTAGTTACCTGTAGTTATTATAGAATGAGATGTGATAGAATATAAACTAGTTACCTGTAGTCATTATAGAATGAGATGTGATAGAATGTAAACTAGTTACCTGTAGTCATTATAGAATGAGATGTGATCGAATGTAAACTAGTTACCTGCAGTCATTATAGAATGAGATGTGATAGAATGTACACTAGTTACCTGTAGTCATTATAGAACGAGATGTGATAGAATGTAAACTAGTTACTTGTAGTTATTATAGAACGAGATGTGATAGAATGTAAACTAGTTACCTGTAGTTATATTAGAATGATATGCGATAGAATGTAAACTAGTTACCTGTAGTTATTATAGAATGAGATGTGATAGAATGTACACTAGTTACCTGTAGTCATTATAGAATGAGATGTGATAGAATGAGATGTGATAGAATGTAAACTAGTTACCTATAGTCATTATAGAATGAGATGTGATAGAATGTAAACGAGTTACCTGTAGTTATTATAGAATGAGATGTGATAGAATGTAAACTAGTTACCTGTAGTCATTATAGAATGAGATGTGATAGAATGTAAACTAGTTACCTGTAGTCATTATAGAATGAGATGTGATAGAATGAGATGTGATAGAATGTAAACTAGTTACCTGTAGTCATTATAGAATGAGATGTGATCGAATGTAAACGAGTTACCTGTAGCCATTATAGAATGAGATGTGATAGAATGTAAACTAGTTACCTGTAGTTATTATAGAATGATATGTGATAGAATGAGATGTGATAGAATGTAAACTAGTTACCTGTAGTCATTATAGAATGAGATGTGATAGAATGAGATGTGATAGAATGTAAACTAGTTACCTGTAGTCATTATAGAATGCGATGTGATAGAATGTAAACTAGTTACCTGTAGTTATATTAGAATGATATGTGATAGAATGTAAACTAGTTACCTGTAGTTATTATAGAATGAGATATGATAGAATGTACACTAGTTACCTGTAGTCATTATAGAATGAGATGTGATAGAATGTACACTAGTTACCTGTAGTTATTATAGAACGAGATGTGATAGAATGTAAACTAGTTACCTGTACTTATTATAGAATGATATGTGATAGAATGTAAACTAGTTACCTGTAGTTGTTATAGAATGAGATGTGATAGAATGTAAACTAGTTACCTGTAGTTGTTATAGAATGAGATGTGATAGAATGTAAACTAGTTACCTGTAGTTATTATAGAACGAGATGTGATAGAATGTAAACTAGTTACCTGTAGTTATTATAGAATGATATGTGATAGAATGTAAACTAGTTACCTGTAGTTGTTATAGAATGAGATGTGATAGAATGTAAACTAGTTACCTGTAGTTGTTATAGAATGAGATGTGATAGAATGTAAACTAGTTACCTGTAGTTATTATAGAACGAGATGTGATAGAATGTAAACTAGTTACCTGTAGTTATTATAGAATGATATGTGATAGAATGTAAACTAGTTACCTGTAGTTGTTATAGAATGAGATGTGATAGAATGTAAGCTAGTTACCTGTAGTTCTTATAGAACGAGATGTGATAGAATGTAAACTAGTTACCTGTAGTTGTTATAGAATGAGATGTGATAGAATGAGATGTGATAGAATGAGATGTGATAGAATGTAAACTAGTTACCTGTAGTTATTATAGAATGAGATGTGATAGAATGAGATGTGACAGAATGTAAACTAGTTACCTGTAGTTGTTATAGAATGAGATGTGATAGAATGTAAACTAGTTACCTGTAGTTATTATAGAATGATATGTGATAGAATGTAAACTAGTTACCTGTAGTTGTTATAGAATGAGATGTGATAGAATGAGATGTGATAGAATGAGATGTGATAGAATTTAAACTAGTTACCTGTAGTTGTTATAGAATGAGATGTGATAGAATGAGATGTGTTAGAATGTAAACTAGTTACCTGTAGTTGTTATAGAATGAGATGTGATAGAATGAGATGTGACAGAGATGTGACAGGAGTGTTGTAGAACAGGGAATCCTCATTTACAGTAGAACTGTCCTGATCATCCACCTAATAGTAAACACAGACCAGTCAGTGAGCTGTAAACATTATTTACATGCTTTTACCATTCCGATTTGTGTTTCAAAAGTTAGTGAGACACTGAACACACTCAAGGTATTTGGAGACTTAAACAAAAAAAAAACTACTGTCTTACATTTAAAAAAATCATGATCTTGAAATATGCAAGGAATCCTTGATATCATTGTAACTAATTAAATTATTCAGCACGACTGAGCGAGACCGAGTGTATGTAGAATTGTGCTCGGAGGACATGTGTGGTGTCTAGTGGTTGTTGACCCAATACCCATGCCTCCTGTGGCTGCCTGGAACAGATGGAGAGAGGAGAACGAGAGACACACAGAGAGCCAAGCGTCAGTTTGACATGGAGGATTTTGAGGCAGCTGCTGAGGAGAAGAACACAGTAAGTCATGCAGAGAATAGCACCTCCACGGAGGAGGAGGAGGAGGAGGAGGAGGAGGAGGAGGGGGAGGGGGAGGAGGAGGTGGAGGAGGTGGAGGAGTTGGAGGAGGAGGAGGAGGAGGAAGAGGAGGAGGAAGAGGGGGAGTCCGTGGGCTCATAAGCTCTACCTACAACCCAGAAAACCCTACCATGTAATGCTGAGAATATTGTATACTTTAAAGAGGAGTTGTTTTCTTCAAGCTTTGATTTGATTTTAACCCCCCCTGGTTTTCTTTGTAAGACACAGTACTTCACTGAACTGTGAGTTTGGATGTCTGTGTGCTACAGTAAGTGATCTGTGCAAACCCACATTCAATGATCACACAATTTGTTGTAATTGGGTGGGTAGGTGTTAGATGGCCAGCAGTAATCTAAAGTCACTAGCAGTAGGTGATAACAGACACCCCATGTTCATGGCCCTGTGTTTCACAAACTGAAGTGAAAATCATTACCCTCTTAGCCACTGCACGTTGAATAAGGCACATTAGAACCGTGGGCTATGATTCAGCTCGTTAGAGCTGTGGGCTATGATTCAACTCGTTAGAACCGTGGGCTATGATTCAGCTCGTTAGAACCGTGGGCTATGAATCAGCTCGTTAGAACCGTGGGCTATGATTCAGCTCGTTAGAACCGTGGGCTATGATTCAGCTCGTTAGAACAGTGGGCTATGATTCAGCTCGTTAGAACCGTGGGCTATGATTCAGCTCGTTAGAACCGTGGGCTATGATTCAGCTCGTTAGAACAGTGGGCTATGATTCAGCTCGTTAGAACAGTGGGCTATGATTCAGCTCGTTAGAACCGTGGGCTATGATTAAACTCGTTAAAACCGTGGGCTATGATTCAGCTCGTTAAAACCGTGGGCTATGATTCAGCTCGTTAGAACCGTGGGCTATGATTCAGCTCGTTAGAACCGTGGGCTATGATTCAGCTCGTTAGAACCGTGGGCTATGATTCAGCTCGTTAGAACAGTGGGCTATGATTCAGCTCGTTAGAACAGTGGGCTATGATTCAGCTCGTTAGAACCGTGGGCTATGATTCAGCTCGTTAGAACAGTGGGCTATGATTCAGCTCGTTAGAACAGTGGGCTATGATTCAGCTCGTTAGAACCGTGGGCTATGATTCAGCTCGTTAGAACAGTGGGCTATGATTCAACTCGTTAGAATCGCGGGCTATGATTCAACTCGTTAAAACCGTGGGCTATGATTCAGCTCGTTAGAACAGTGGGCTATGAATCAGCTCGTTAGAACCGTGGGCTATGATTCAACTCGTTAGAACCGTGGGCTATGATTCAGCTCGTTAGAACAGTGGGCTATGAATCAGCTCGTTAGAACCGTGGGCTATGATTCAACTCGTTAGAATCGCAGGCTATGATTCAGCTCGTTAGAACCGTGGGCTATGATTCAGCTCGTTAGAACCTTGGGCTATCATTAAACTCGTTAAAACCGCGGGCTATGATTAAATTCGTTAGAATCGCAGGCTATGATTCAGCTCGTTAGAACCGTGGGCTATGATTCAACTCGTTAGAATCGCGGGCTATGATTCAGCTCGTTAGAACCGTGGGCTATGATTCAGCTCGTTAGAACCTTGGGCTATCATTAAACTCGTTAAAACCGTGGGCTATGATTAAACTCGTTAGAATCGCAGGCTATGATTCAACTCGTTAGAACCGTGGGCTATGATTCAGCTCGTTAGAACAGTGGGCTATGATTCAGCTCGTTAGAACCGTGGGCTATGATTCAACTCGTTAGAACAGTGGGCTATGAATCAGCTCGTTAGAACCGTGGGCTATGATTCAGCTCGTTAGAACAGTGGGCTATGAATCAACTCGTTAGAACAGTGGGCTATGATTCAGCTCGTTAGAACCGTGGGCTATACCTAAAAGAGGATCGTTGGAAAACTGAAAAGAAACGATGTGCTGTATATCAAGTTCACGTGAAAACATCAAGCAGAAACATAAATAATTTACCTTTCACTCCACAGTGCGATCGGGAGTGAGAGGAGGGTGCCACGACCTTTGATCCCATGCTAGACCATCAGGGGATTTGCTGCTCAGAGTGTCGACACAGCTACACCCACTGCCAGAGGATATGCGAACCCTTGGGCTACAACTACAGAGGCTGCCAGGTATCTTACCGAGATACTCTGCCTTGCCGCTGGAGGGTGGCGTGCATATTAGGGGTTGTATAAGTAGTACACACCCACTTTCTCAAGCCAAAAACACCAAAGGTCTTAACGGTCATGTTCTGTAAGCAACAATGTAATTTATATGCAGATATTTATTGTGTAACTTTGTATTTGCTTGCAAATACCTGATAGAATCAGGTGAGTTATGTTTGTTAGGATGAAACAGGGACTACAGCTCATGATTTAGTAAGAAAAACACCAGTTAAGACAAATTTCCACCTGGACCCTTGAGGCGATGTTTAACATATACAGCACGTATACCTTCTCTGCAGGCAATACTTCTCTGCTGGCAATACTTCTCAGCAGGCAATACTTCTCTGCTGGCAATACTTCTCAGCAGGCTATACTTCTCAGCAGGCAATACTTCTCTGCTGGCAATACTTCTCAGCAGGCAATACTTCTCTGCAGGCAATACTTCTCTGCAGGCAATACTTCTCTGCAGGCAATACTTCTCTGCAGGCAATACTTCTCTGCAGGCAATACTTCTCAGCAGGCAATACTTCTCTGCAGACAATACTAACCAGCAGGCAATATTTCTCTGTAAGCAATACTTCTCAGCAGGCAATACTTCTCTGCAGGCAATACTTCTCTGCAGGCAATACTTCTCAGCAGGCAATACTAACCAGCAGGCAATATTTCTCTGCAGGCAATACTTCTCAGCAGGCAATACTTCTCAGCAGGCAATACTTCTCAGCAGGCAATACTTCTCAGCAGGCAATACTTCTCTGCTGGCAATACTTCTCAGCGGGCAATACTTCTCAGCAGGCAATACTTCTCTGCAGGCAATACTTCTCAGCAGGCAATACTTCTCAGCAGGCAATACTTCTCTGCCGGCAATACTTCTCTGCAGGCAATACTTCTCAGCAGGCAATACTAACCAGCAGGCAATATTTCTCTGCAGGCAATACTTCTCAGCAGGCAATACTTCTCAGCAGGCAATACTTCTCTGCAGGCAATACTTCTCGGCAGGCAATACTTCTCTGCAGGCAATACTTCTCAGCAGGCAATACTAACCAGCAGGCAATATTTCTCAATACTTCTCAATACTTCTCAGCAGGCAATACTGTACTTCTCAGCAGGCAATACTGTACTTCTCAGCAGGCAATACTGTACTTCTCAGCAGGCAATACTGTACATGTCAGCAGGCAATACTGTACTTCTCAGCAGGCAATACTGTACTTCTCAGCGGGTAATACTGTACTTCTCAGCAGGCAATACTGTACTTCTCAGCGGGCAATACTGTACTTCTCAGCGGGTAATACTGTACTTCTCAGCGGGCAATACTGTACTTCTCAGCGGGCAATACTGTACTTCTCAGCAGGCAATACTGTACTTCTCAGCAGGCAATACTGTACTTCTCAGCAGGCAATACTGTACTTCTCAGCGGGCAATACTGTACTTCTCAGCGGGCAATACTTTACTTCTCAGCGGGCAATACTGTACTTCTCAGCAGGCAATACTGTACTTCTCAGCGGGCAATACTGTACTTCTCAGCGGGCAATACTGTACTTCTCAGCGGGCAATACTGTACTTCTCAGCGGGCAATACTGTACTTCTCAGCAGGCAATACTGTACTTCTCAGCGGGCAATACTGTACTTCTCAGCGGGCAATACTGTACTTCTCAGCGGGCAATACTGTACTTCTCAGCGGGCAATACTGTACTTCTCAGCGGGCAATACTGTACTTCTCAGCGGGCAATACTGTACTTCTCAGCGGGCAATACTGTACTTCTCAGCGGGCAATACTGTACTTCTCAGCAGGCAATACTGTACTTCTCAGCAGGCAATACTGTACTTCTCAGCAGGCAATACTGTACTTCTCAGCGGGCAATACTGTACTTCTCAGCAGGCAATACTGTACTTCTCAGCAGGCAATACTGTACTTCTCAGCAGGCAATACTGTACTTCTCAGCGGGCAATACTGTACTTCTCAGCGGGCAATACTGTACTTCTCAGCGGGCAATACTGTACTTCTCAGCGGGCAATACTGTACTTCTCAGCGGGCAATACTGTACTTCTCAGCGGGCAATACTGTACTTCTCAGCAGGCAATACTGTACTTCTCAGCAGGCAATACTGTACTTCTCAGCGGGCAATACTGTACTTCTCAGCGGGCAATACTGTACTTCTCAGCAGGCAATACTGTACTTCTCAGCGGGCAATACTGTACTTCTCAGCGGGCAATACTGTACTTCTCAGCAGGCAATACTGTACTTCTCAGCAGGCAATACTGTACTTCTCAGCGGGCAATACTGTACTTCTCAGCGGGCAATACTGTACTTCTCAGCGGGCAATACTGTACTTCTCAGCAGGCAATACTGTACTTCTCAGCAGGCAATACTGTACTTCTCAGCAGGCAATACTGTACTTCTCAGCAGGCAATACTGTACTTCTCAGCAGGCAATACTGTACTTCTCAGCGGGCAATACTGTACTTCTCAGCGGGCAATACTGTACTTCTCAGCAGGCAATACTGTACCTCTCAGCAGGCAATACTGTACTTCTCAGCGGGCAATACTGTACTTCTCAGCAGGCAATACTGTACTTCTCAGCAGGCAATACTGTACTTCTCAGCAGGCAATACTGTACTTCTCAGCAGGCAATACTGTACTTCTCAGCAGGCAATACTGTACTTCTCAGCGGGCAATACTGTACTTCTCAGCAGGCAATACTTGAAAAAAGAAACATAAAAACAAATGTAGCACAGCAGTTTGCAGCTTTTGATTTAGAAATAAACATACCTTGTTTCTTTCTTCCCCTTTCAATATATCTTTTCAGTAAACAAAGCCTACCAATACTTTTCTTTTGCACAGCACTGTATTTGATGGGATGTATGGAAACGAATACAGTGATCTTTATAAATGCTTAATGAAGATAATGTACCGTTTCTATGACTGATATGGTTATGTTGTAATGTTACCTCTGGTACTTTAGTACAGTACATAGTGATTTTCATGTCGATCTATCTATTCAACGTCTGTTCTGTTTCCTCAGCAGTACGGGGCCCTGCAGTTAAAACTGATGTGACAGCAATGGTTACCACAATTCCCATCACAATTCAGCACCAGGTTGAAGGCAATGTAATTTGTGCACGTTGACATCTTCGTTGATGTGAACTAATGTGAAATGGGTGTCAGGGCAACCGCGAGGACGTTTGAGTAAAAATGACATTTCAGTAGAAACAACAGGAGAAAGGCATGGAGGGAGGTTAAGCAACCACATATCGTGATCACAACGTTCCAGGCCAGAACATTTCCCCACCGCAACCGAGATTGGAATACATCTTAAATGTTTCCACATCTAGAAACCAAAGGAAATCAGATCAGCCTATCCAAAAGCCACATGTCTACTTCCTATATAAAAGGATCACACTGAGATCGAGTCGATGTCACACGGGACGATCCCTGCCCGTCAAATTACAACAGATGTGAAATTCCATCCGATTTGTCTGTAAAGCGCCCATTGAAAGCATGTAACAGTATAAATACGAAAACAAAGAGATGCTTGTCTTGGTGCAGAGGTCTTTCCTGTTTTCAGGGGGGGGTGGGCCGTGGTGCTTATCACATCTGCAGTGCCACTGTGCCTCCGTAGGCTATACAATATTAATCCCCCTCCCACGTCTGCAGATGCACTTAAAGGAAGGTGACATGCATGACATATCCAGGACCTCCTGATGGCTCGTGTTCTGTAGTGCAACCTCTAAAGAGAGGGCCCAAGTACCCTGAAGTGATGTAAATTTGCAGAGGGAGTCCAATTTCCATCACTGTGCTGTCACTGCCAAGGTCATTAAACTAAATCAACCCGCCGTGTGTCAGACAGCTCCCATTTTAAAGTCCCCTCAATAATAGAGCTATACTTGTACTGCAGATTGCAGAACCGTATTGAATCTCTGACCCGACAGCACCAAGGAGCAAGATTAGCCTCGGCTATTTCATCTCTTGGAAATCACAGTCAGAAAAGTGTGTATGAATATGAGGTTACCAGAAAATAATGAATTGATCATTTTGACTCTATTGGATGTCTGAATGATATGAACTTTAGTAAAATACGTGTCAGACCTACTCTACATGGAACCTAAGTCATTTCTTTTTTATTTAACTAGGCAAGTCAGTTAAGAACAAATTCTTATTTTCAATGATGGCCTAGGAACAGTGCAAATATATCATTGTTAATGAAAAGACACTAGGGAAAACATTCAGACTCCATAGACAGCCAGAGAAGAAGACAGGAAATACTACCACAAGAAAAGAAAAAAAAGCATTCATACTGAGAGAAATCCATTGCCCAGAACAACAGAAGTTATGGTATCCCCGGGCCGCGTTCTAAGAAATGAGTTTTCTTTCACCCCCCTTAGAAGAGAAATGTGCCGCTGTAGAGGAGAAAGAGATGAATGTGTTGCAGGAGCAGCAGCCCCAGTTTGAGACAGTGGGGCCTTTTCTTGTTGTTGTCTCCCCTCTGGAGCCATGCTTACCCAGGGAGCCCTTCAGGCCAGGGAACAAACAGGTCTTTCTGAACACTGACCCACTGTGCCCAGCAGCCAGACAGCAAACCTCCCCTCCCATGTTAATGGAAACCATAGACACAGAGTCCTCCGCAGCCCAGGGACGGAGGGTGCCAGTGTCACGCCCTGACCATAGTAAGCTGTTTATTCTCTGTGTTGGTTGGGGCGTGATAGTGACTTGGATGGGTCATCTAGGTGTTTTGTATTTTTATGGTTGGCCTGATATGGTTCCCTATCAAAGGCAGCTGTTTATCGTTGTCTCTGATTGGGGATCATATTTAGGTAGTCATTTCCCCATGGTTATTCGTGGGATCGTGTCTACATTTAGTTGCCTGAGTGCACAACAGTAGCGTCACGTTCAGTTTGTTCTCGTGCTTTATTTGTTTTGTTTAGGGAGTTTCGGGTTTATTAAAATTATGTGGAACTCTACGCACACTGCGCCTTGGTCCATTCATTACGACGACCGTGACAGCCAGCCTTTTCTTGCATCCACCTGCACTTTGATTATCCCATCGAAACAAGGACAGGCTTTTTTTCATTCACAGGTATTCACAGGCACCTATATACCTCAATGTAATACAATGTAGACACTTTAGCCTAGTAACAATTTTATTTGATACATGTGGTCTGAGTAATCAAGCTTCTCCACTTTCGGGGAATTTGCAGTGAATATATTGGCTTTTCTATTGGACATGGCTTCCTTCCCCGGGACACTGGTGGAATCAACGTTTTTTCCACGTCATTTCGATGAAATTACATTGAACCAACGTGGAATAGACGTTGAACTGATGTCTGTGCCCAATGGGTTGTTGTTGCATCTAACACATTAGTAGCCGAGCCACTCTGACAGGCATTCACTGCATTTGATTGCATGTTTGCCATTACATCCAGACGTGAACAGAATAAACGGTAGTGACAGTCCGTTTTGCACCTAACCCAGTACACAGAAAACCTTTTACATCTGCTCATTATGTTTACCCACAAGAGAGCACTGAAATGCTTTCATTGTTAGTGGCATTTTCAGAAAAGAGCCCTAACACGACTTGATTTTTTTTTGCCATGGCAACATCAGCATCTAGACGTTACTTTTATTTTCTCTGGTATGGTGAGAATGAGCCTGGTTTTGGTACATGGATTAAAAGCTTTTTAATCCCATGGTTGAGTGACCACTAGCAGCTCTGCCTAGTGATCTGACTCTCCCTGCTGTTTGCAGGTCTCTCTGAAGTTTTCCTGCATTAGGCTGTCGTGGCAGCCTTCCCTCTCACTGTTTTAGCATGCAAGCCCCAAATGCCCATTAATTAAATGCCTGCTGGTTCTGTACGAGAAGTCTTGCCTTGTTAATTCCAGTCCGTTCAAACTGTATATTTCTTATCAAGATCTGCTCGCATCCAACAAAAAAAAACACAATTTAATGAAATGTTGCCATGCTCCTGGGTGCCAGCCTCTCTCTGTCTAATCTAATCAAAACAAATTGTATTTGTCACATGCGCCGAATACAACAAGTGTAGACCTTACCGTAAAATGCTTACTTACAAGCCTTTAACCAACAATGCCGTTCAAGAAATAGAGTTAAGAAAATATTTACTAAATAATCTGAAGTAAAAAAATAAATAATTGAGGCTATATATAATTGAGGCTGTATCAGTACCGAGTTAATGTGTGGAGGTACAGGTTAGTCAAGGTAATTGAGTTAATGTGTGGAGGTACAGGTTAGTCAAGGTAATTGAGTTAATGTGTGGAGGTACAGGTTAGTCAAGGTAATTGAGTTAATGTGTGGAGGTACAGGTTAGTCAAGGTAATTGAGTTAATGTGTGGAGGTACAGGTTAGTCAAGGTAATTGAGTTAATGTGTGGAGGTACAGGTTAGTCAAGGTAATTGAGTTAATGTGTGGAGGTACAGGTTAGTCAAGGTAATTGAGTTAATGTGTGGAGGTACAGGTTAGTCAAGGTAATTGAGTTAATGTGTGGAGGTACAGGTTAGTCAAGGTAATTGGGTTAATGTGTGGAGGTACAGGTTAGTCAAGGTAATGGGGTTAATGTGTGGAGGTACAGGTTAGTCAAGGTAATTGAGTTAATGTGTGGAGGTACAGGTTAGTCAAGGTAATTGAGTTAATGTGTGGAGGTACAGGTTAGTCAAGGTAATTGAGTTAATGTGTGGAGGTACAGGTTAGTCAAGGTAATTGAGTTAATGTGTGGAGGTACAGGTTAGTCAAGGTAATTGAGTTAATGTGTGGAGGTACAGGTTAGTCAAGGTAATTGAGTTAATGTGTGGAGGTACAGGTTAGTCAAGGTAATTGAGTTAATGTGTGGAGGTACAGGTTAGTCAAGGTAATGGGGTTAATGTGTGGAGGTACAGGTTAGTCAAGGTAATTGAGTTAATGTGTGGAGGTACAGGTTAGTCAAGGTAATTGAGTTAATGTGTGGAGGTAAAGGTTAGTCAAGGTAATGGGGTTAATGTGTGGAGGTACAGGTTAGTCAAGGTAATTGAGTTAATGTGTGGAGGTACAGGTTAGTCAAGGTAATTGAGTTAATGTGTGGAGGTACAGGTTAGTCAAGGTAATTGAGTTAATGTGTGGAGGTACAGGTTAGTCAAGGTAATTGAGTTAATATGTACATGTAGGTAGGGGTAAAGTGACTATGCATAGGTAATAAACAACCTCTCTGTTTATTGAATGAGCTTGCATCTACAGTGTCCTTGTTTTACTTAAATGTCTAACCCTGTGTGTAGGTGGAGTGTAAACAGACCATTATAGAGGACTGGAGGATTGTTTTTTCTGTGGGGGACAACAAGAGAGATGTTAAGTCTGGTGAGAGTTTCCATATTACGTCTGATTACAGAGAAAGCCACAATGATAGAGGTGTGTTTTCTTTATTATACAGAGAGTGAGGGTATCACGTTTGAGGTAAGACCCAGATGCAGACAACGTTGAATTAACCACAGTTTATTCATCCAACAGGGGCAGGAAAAAAACAGATAAAGGACAGGCAGGAGTCAATAATCCAGACAGGTGGGGCAAAGGTACCGGATGACAGGCAGGCTCAGGGTCAGTGTAGGCAGAGGTCAGTAATCCAGATACGTGTGGCAAAGGTACCGGATGACAGGCAGGCTCAGGGTCAGTGTAGGCAGAGGTCAGTATTCCAGATATGTGGGGCAAAGGTATAGAACGGCAGGCAGGCTCAGGGTCAGTGTAGGCAGAGGTCAGTATTCCAGATATGTGGGGCCAAGGTATAGAACGGCAGGCAGGCTCAGGGTCAGTGTAGGCAGAGGTCAGTATTCCAGATATGTGGGGCCAAGGTATAGAACGGCAGGCAGGCTCAGGGTCAGTGTAGGCAGAGGTCAGTATTCCAGATACGTGGGGCAAAGGTACCGGACGACAGGCAGGCTCAGGGTCAGGGCAGGTAGAAAAGGTCAAAACCGGGAAAACTAGAGAACAGGAACAATCAAGAGACATGAACAGAGGGAAACCCACTGGTAGGCTTGACGAAACGAAACAAACTGGCAACAGACACAACAGAGAACACAGGTGTAAATACACAGGGGATAATGGGGAAGACGGGTGACACCTGGAGGGGGTGGAGACAATCACAAGACAGGTGAAGCAGATCAGGGTGTGACAGAGGGATTGTATAGACTTGATTTGAGAAAGGTTTACCACCCCTAAGGAAGGACACTTCCTGCTTCCTGTCCCCCTACTGGACTTGTACCTTGTTAGTAAAAAAGACATTAGGAACACCCCCCCCCACCCAATTCTTCACGCAGCTGTGTCAAGTTGGCTGGATGTCCCTTGGGTGGTCGGCCATTCTTGATACACACGGGAAACTGTTGAATGTGAAAAATCCTGCAGCGTTGCAGTTCTTGACACAAACCAGTGCGCCTGGCATCTACTACCATACCCTGTTCAAAGACACTTAATGAATATTTTGTCTTGTCCATTCAACCTCTGAATGGCACACATACACAATCCATGTCTCAATTGTCTCAGGGCTTAAAAATCATTCTTTAACCTGTCTCACTCCCTTCATTTACACTAGTTGAAGTGGCTTTAACAAGTGACATCAATAACGGATCATAGCTTTCTCCTGGATTCACCTGGTCAGTCTGCCATGGTCAGTCTTTGCCAGTCTAATGTTCTGTACACTCAGTGTATATTATACAATGGTGTTGTTTCTCAAGCTTTCCCAATATGTTTGCAGAAACGTTTCCCCTGGTTTTGTACTCGTGTTCTAAATGCACTTTAGCAGAGCAATAGATATCTCAAGGTACAAATCAAGACTTCACATGTCAAACTGTGAAGCTAGAAGGAAGTTCCTCCACACAAATATCAAGAGGCTTTACGACATGAAAGCGCAAGTTGTCCAAAGCGTTGCTGGGAGTACTGACAAAGTTTATGAAGAAGAAAGTGAATGTGTTTTTAATCCTCTGCAGAACGTGCAACAATGAGAGGCTGAGTGCTTAGATATGCCACCCCTGGGGCAGGTGCTATACTTAAGTCTTACAACAGCCTCATTATCGCCTTCCACTCACATCAGGTCCTAGCAGCAGTTTGTCACAGACAGACTCCTCTCTGCCTGCCAGTAGGCATCAGACCAATACTCCTGCAACACTACTGTACATAATTACCATATGGACAGCATTTTGAGCCAGACTGAAGACTAAAACCCCTCCAGGCAGATTCCCTAGATAACAAAATGAATATTTTATCTCATTTCCATCTAATTTGCACCAAATTATTATACAGAAGTGAAATTTGTAATTAATTTATAGAACAGATCAAACACAGGTTCATACTTTGATTTTTTTTTTGGGGGGGGGGCTGTTATTTTGATGCTTTTAATCTCCACTGCTTTCCACAGCATCTCTATATATAATCAAGCACTATTATAAAACATGCTGCAAATGAATAGCTGTCAGCACACATAGAATGCTTGTCTGGGTTGTGAAAGCAGTTCCAGGGAGATGTCCCCTTTACCTGCCACCCAACTGATTAATTAATTTCACACTGTTAATTAAATCCACAGTCTGGGGAGTCTCGGCGCCACCCTGGGAAACCATATCTGGGTCTTGTGTGCACAGATATTACTTAGGGAAGGTCTGAGACAACTGCTCTCTCTGTCTCTCTCAGAAGTTGACACTGACGTCACCGTCTCTGAGGACGAAAGACCATGATGCGTCTCAATGTCATCTGCCAGTCATGGCAACACACTGCAGGGAAACAGGACAGGACCACACCATTTTACTGTGACAGGACAAGGTCCAACAATAATTGACAACAAGAGAAAAGTGGGAATCTGATACAAAATACAAAGTTAACCAATTTATTTTCAAAATAACCCCTAGATGATTATAAAACATTTATAGAAAGAAAAACCCTTTCACACCGTGCATTGTCCAAGTATAACCGGTTATTTTAGATGTCTAAGTATAGCCGGTTATTTTAGATGTCCAAGTATAACCGGTTATTTTAGATGTCTAAGTATAGCCGGTTATTTTAGATGTCAAAGTATAACCGGTTATGTTAGATGTCCAAGTATAGCCGGTTATGTTAGATGTCCAAGTATAGCCGGTTATGTTTAAGTTAGATGTCCAAGTATAGCCGGTTATTTTAGATGTCTAAGTATAACCGGTTATTTTAGATGTCCAAGTATAACCGGTTATTTTAGATGTCCGAGTATAACCGGTTATGTTAGATGTCTAAGTATAGCCGGTTATGTTAGATGTCTAAGTATAGCCGGTTATGTTAGATGTCTAAGTATAGCCGGTTATGTTAGATGTCTAAGTATAGCCGGTTATTTTAGATGTCCTAGTATAGCCGGTTATTTTAGATGTCCAAGTATAGCCGGTTATTTTAGATGTCCAAGTATAGCCGGTTATTGTAGATGTCTAAGTATAACCGGTTATTTTAGATGTCCAAGTATAACCGGTTATTTTAGATGCCCAAGTATAGCCGGTTATTTTAAATGTCCGAGTATAACCGGTTATGTTAGATGTCCAAGTATAGCCGGTTATGTTAGATGTCCAAGTATAGCCGGTTATGTTAGGTGTCCAAGTATAACCGGTTATGTTAGATGTCCAAGTAAAGCCGGTTATGTTAGATGTCCAAGTATAACTGGTTATTTTAGATGTCCACATATAGCCGGTTATTTTAGATGTCTAAGTATAACCGGTTATTTTAGATGTTTAAGTATAGCCGGTTATTTTAGATGTCCTAGTATAGCCGGTTATGTTAGATGTCCTAGCATAGCCGGTTATTTCAGATGTCCACATATAGCCGGTTATTTTAGATGTCCTAGTATAGCCGGTTATTTTAGATGTCCACATATAGCCGGTTATTTTAGATGTCCTAGTATAGCCGGTTATTTTAGATGTCCACATATAGCCGGTTATTTTAGATGTCCTAGTATAGCCGGTTATTTTAGATGTTTAAGTATAGCCGGTTATTTTAGATGTCCTAGTATAGCCGGTTATGTTAGATGTCCTAGCATAGCCGGTTATTTCAGATGTCCACATATAGCCGGTTATTTTAGATGTCCTAGTATAGCCGGTTATTTTAGATGTCCACATATAGCCGGTTATTTTAGATGTCCTAGTATAGCCGGTTATTTTAGATGTCCAAGTATAGCCGGTTATTTTAGATGTCCACATATAGCCGGTTATTTTAGATGTCTAAGTATAACTGGTTATTTTAGATGTCTAAGTATAACTGGTTATTTTAGATGTCCACATATAGCCGGTTATTTTAGATGTCCAAGTATAGCCGGTTATTTTAGATGTCTAAGTATAACAGGTTATTTTAGATGTCCGAGTATAACCGGTTATTTAGATGCCCAAGTATAACCGGTTATTTTAGATGTCTAAGTATAACCGGTTATTTTAGATGTCCGAGTATAACCGGTTATTTTAGATGCCCAAGTATAACCGGTTATTCTAGATGTCCGAGTATAACCGGTTATTTTAGATGCCCGAGTATAACCGGTTATTTTAGATGTCTAAGTATAACAGGTTATTTTAGATGTCCGAGTATAACAGGTTATTTTAGATGTCCGAGTATAACCGGTTATTTTAGATGTCCAAGTATAACCGGTTATTTTAGATGCCCAAGTATAGCCGGTTATTTTAAATGTCCGAGTATAACCGGTTATTTTAAATGTCCGAGTATAACCGGTTATGTTAGATGTCCAAGTATAGCCGGTTATGTTAGATGTCCAAGTATAGCCGGTTATGTTAGTTGTCCAAGTATAACCGGTTATTTTAGATGTCTAAGTATAACAGGTTATTTTAGATGTCCGAGTATAACCGGTTATTTTAGATGTCCAAGTATAACCGGTTATTTTAGATGCCCAAGTATAGCCGGTTATTTTAAATGTCCGAGTATAACCGGTTATGTTAGATGTCCAAGTATAGCCGGTTATGTTAGATGTCCAAGTATAGCCGGTTATGTTAGATGTCCAAGTATAGCCGGTTATGTTAGATGCCCAAGTATAACCGGTTATTTTAGATGCCCAAGTATAGCCGGTTATTTTAAATGTCCGAGTATAACCGGTTATGTTAGATGTCCAAGTATAGCCGGTTATGTTAGATGTCCAAGTATAACCGGTTATGTTAGATGTCCAAGTATAGCCGGTTATGTTAGATGTCCAAGTATAGCCGGTTATGTTAGATGTCCAAGTATAGCCGGTTATGTTAGATGTCCAAGTATAGCCGGTTATGTTAGATGTCTAAGTATAACTGGTTATTTTAGATGTCCACATATAGCCGGTTATTTTAGATGTCTAAGTATAACTGGTTATTTTAGATGTCTAAGTATAACTGGTTATTTTAGATGTCCACATATAGCCGGTTATTTTAGATGTCTAAGTATAGCCGGTTATTTTAGATGTCCACGTATAGCCGGTTATTTTAGATGTCCAAGTATAGCCGGTTATGTTAGATGTCTAAGTATAACCGGTTATTTTAGATGCCCAAGTATAGCCGGTTATTTTAGATGTCTAAGTATAGCCGGTTATTTTAGATGTCCACATATAGACGGTTATTTTAGATGTTATGTGTGATATTCAAATCAGATCAGTTGCTATTCCAGATCGTCTCTGAGATCAAAACAACATTCATTGGTTCTGTTGAAAAGGAGTTTTCCATGACTCCGGTGTCTGGGCACCCGCATCACCATGTGTGCCAGGCTGGCAAAGCGCTACAGCAGCTCCAACGTGACAACAGAAGATGAAGTGCAGGAGTCTAACACAGCAGATATCAAAGCAGTGTGGGTTGGAAGGTACGCTCCCCCCCCCCCCCCCCCCCCCCTCTTCCCTTTATTCACTACTAGGAACACACAATATGTTAATCATGAATGTAATGCATAGATTGAATAGGATGTTCAAATGAGCCTGTAATTGCATAATGATGATATCATTTAGGAGATTATGAATAAGACTTTTCATACTGATGTTTGGTGAGAATTGATCTGTTTTCTATTTCAACGGGGATTTTGTTAGTCCCTGTGTTGAGATTGATTCAGTTCAGTCTGTCAGTGGTGGATATGTTGAAAATGGGCAGAGACGAGAGACAAAGGAGGAAACTATGTTGTGTTCTGACACTTATGAAGAAGGATAAAAAGGTGATAACAACGTAATGTATAAATAGGAATGTGTTTGACGTTTACGTTCATTAAAAGATCTAAAGAACAAAAAACAAGAAACTGTATGGGACCATAAGAGTGACTTCTAGCAATATCTTACATAAATCAAATTTGTTAGCCGTTATTTGATTCATGGATGCTGTTTAATATGTCTGGGTATAAATCATCATATCTCCAAAAAACATAAAGGAAAATGCAATTAATTGACATCCTTATAAATAATTCCCATACTGTACATACAGTCAGGTAGTTACAGTACAGAAACTATCGTACGGAGCATTATTATATTCCATTAAAATGATCTGGCCCTGACAACGAATTACTATATTTTCATAACAGGTTGAAAGTCAGCTTCCCTCTCTAGAAGGCTTCCCTCTCTAGAAGGCTTCCCTCTCTACGCTACGAGGTGGAATATAATTCCTACCTAAAATAGTTCACTAGATTGATAAGATATTGGATGGAAGAAATACTTCCTATCTGTGCTTGCCTTGTCCTGTGACAGGACCCATCAGGTGCTCAACTCTTCCCTCACCCCTCCTTCTGACCCCATTCTGTCATCTCCGTTTCCTTATTTTCCACTCGCAGGTCTTTTATAAAGTGTCTCCATTCATTACACATCTAACAATGCGTTACAAATAGGCCACCATCAATCAGTCATTCAGCAGTGAAGGCAGAATCCACTGGTGTCTTGGATGCGATAGGTTTAGGAACTAAAGGAGCAACATGTGAGGGGACGGCTTTCTCTCAGAGAGACGGAAATATACATTTGTGTCCTAATAATTTGTCATGCCCTCTCTGACACAGTTTTGATATTGAATAGGAGAACTAATTTGGTTATAAGCTTTTTTTAAATTCTCATTAAATTTCTTTAAAAAAAAACAAGCAGTATTTCTATGTAATTGGGTAATCTCTTTACAGGTGGTAAGAGCGTGTAATGCTGGATATGTGTCAAGACTAAGTGCCTAGAGGCAAAGTTTTCCAGGTAAACATGTTACGGGCCAGGGCATATAAACTTACAGTGTGTATGATATAGGTGAAACATGACGTACGTAGTTGGGAGTGATTCAAGGCCCGAGGGAACAGAGTCAGAACTGTCTGACTCTCTTTGTCTGAGTGTGTCATATCATAAGCAGATGTTCTACTGATAACAAGCTCACAACAGACAATGCCACAGGATTTGTTACTAAGCAACTCTATAACACTAATGACGGTACATTACATTGTCTATTGAGTCAGAGTCTACAGAACCAATAAAGACATTGAGGCAGAGCCTAAGACTATAGGTCATGTATAGACCCTCACACTGAAATTACATTAATTAAAAATGAGTTAATTATTACAGGGAAACATCCATAGACACACTACAACTGAGCATTTATTATTATATTTTTTTTATATCTGTGCATATATCATAGTAATATATTGTTTACACAGTCAAGTGTCATCTTACTCAAGTGGAGGTGGGCTTATTAGCTCTAATGTTGCTTTGCTTAGAGGCCTGGTCCTGCTTCTTTGACTTCAAGATAGACGGCACCTCTTCAAGCATCAATACTTCAGGATGTATGCACCAACCACATAGGCGTTTCTAAAGGGACAGACAAAAAGACAATGAGTTAGAGAAGTCCAAAGGACAATAAATCATTTTCAAATACAGTCAAAAACACAAAACGATCAATGAATATGTTGCGGACAGGCGTAACATAGTTGGCCAGAGATGTTGGTTCTGGGCTGCCAAGATTGCTATAAATATGCTCAGATATCCACGTTTAACTTTGAATTCTAGCACTGTAAATGCTCTTAGATTAAAATGCAAACTAGCAGCACTGTGAATGCCCTTAGATTAAACCTTAGCTATGAGTGTTGCTGATTCAGCTATGACCTGTCTGGTGTCTAGTTCAGCTCTGGTCACTGTTTTCAAAGGACTGCGTTCTTTACCCACCTCAAGTCAAGTCATTGAGTTTACAATTGGCTCATTCATCCCCCTCCTCTCCCCTGTAACTATTCCCCAGGTCGTTGCTGCAAATGAGAACGTGTTCTCAGTCAACTTACCTGGTAAAATAACGGTAAAATAAAAAAAATAAAAAATAAATAAAAAATTGCCCTCACAAGTTTAACTGTTAAAAGTCAACGAGTCAGAAATGACTTGAACATATAGTCCATAAAGCACGTTGTGTCACATCGTCAGACTTCATCCTTTACCTACCTCGGTCTCGTGTGTGTCAGAACTGATATAACAAACAATGAGGAAGATTATATTAAATCTTACCTTGAAACATGTTTTGAATCGTTTGCTGACCATGTACAGAGCGATGGGGTTGATGCAGGAGTTCAGCGATGCCATATTAATGCCAATATAGTCCAGGACAAGAAAAACACTGAAAAGGATGAGAGGATCAGGTCAGTAACACATACCACAATTGAAAACAGCAGTGACAGTTTAATGTATCCTTTCTTACCTCAGTAGCTGACACCTTTTAGAATCCTTCTCGTCATAAATGGTGAGTTTTAAGATTCTGCTCAGGTACAGTGGTAACCAACAGAGAGCAAACACAAACACTAAGCAAAACACCGTCTTGGCCACTTCTCGTCTCTGGGTGAAAACAGATAAGGAGATTTATCTTAGACATTTTATTGACATCATAAAAAAATAACGACATTACAGCGCTAGCACTACAATGTCTATACTGCACCATGGGACTCCATGTCCGGTCCAGGAAAGATACTGGGATGTGCAGGCTTTTATTCCACCCCAGCACTAACACATTTGTTTAAAATAATCAACATATCATCGTCTTCGGGCTGGAGCATGATTAGTTGAACCAGCTGTGTTACTGCTGGTCTCGACCATGATTAGTTGAATCAGCTGTGTTACTACTGGTCTGGACCATGATTAGTTGAATCAGCTGTGTTACTGCTGGTCTGGACCATGATTAGTTGAATCAGCTGTGTTACTACTGGTCTGGACCATGATTAGTTGAACCAGCGTGTGTTACTGCTGGTCTGGACCATGATTAGTTGAATCAGCTGTGTTACTACTGGTCTGAACCATGATTAGTTGAATCAGCGTGTCTTACTGCTGGTCTGGACCATGATTAGTTGAACCAGCGTGTGTTACTGCTGGTCTGGACCATGATTAGTTGAACCAGCGTGTGTTACTGCTGGTCTGGACCATGATTAGTTGAATCAGCTGTGTTACTACTGGTCTGAACCATGATTAGTTGAATCAGCGTGTCTTACTGCTGCTCTGGACCATGATTAGTTGAATCAGCTGTGTTACTGCTGGTCTGGACCATGATTAGTTGAATCAGCGTGTTTTACTGCTGGTCTGGACCATGATTAGTTGAATCAGCGTGTTTTACTACTGGTCTGGACCATGATTAGTTGAATCAGTGTGTTTTACTGCTGGTCTGGACCATGATTAGTTGAATCAGTGTGTTTTACTGCTGGTCTGGACCATGATTAGTTGAATCAGTGTGTTTTACTGCTGGTCTGGACCACGATTAGTTGAATCAGCTGTGTTACTGCTGGTCTGGACCATGATTAGTTGAATCAGTGTGTTTTACTGCTGGTCTGGACCATGATTAGTTGAATCAGTGTGTTTTACTACTGGTCTGGACCATGATTAGTTGAATCAGTGTGTTTTACTGCTGGTCTGGACCATGATTAGTTGAACCAGCTGTGTTACTGCTGGTCTGGACCATGATTAGTGGAACCAGCGTGTTTTACTACTGGTCTGGAGCAAAAGGCTGTACATCTAATACCTCTCTAGTACCAGAGCTGTAATCACCTGTACGATGTAGTTCCCCAGGGTATTCTCATTCTTCCTCAACATTTTCCGGGCCATTAGGGTGTAGAAGAAAGCCGTGCAAGCCAGCGGCGTGCAGAAGTAGAAACCGAAGAGCCACCAGTCTTTTGCTGATTTATAAAACTTATGGAAAAATATAGTGTTTAGTATTGTGGTTTTCGGGTTTTTCTACCTACTGGAATGTGATGATAAGCACACCTCACTAGCTGCATTATATAATCAATCTGTCATTTTCATTTATTATCTAAAGAAAACCAAATGAAAACACATTATTGACCTTTTATTTTTCTATATTACTGCATGTTCTCAGGACTGACATTACCTGCATGAACTGATTGGTCTGTATGGGGTGAAGCAGACATACTGTCAGATGCTGTCCTTTATACTCCATCGTTATGATATCAAAGCCGACAACTTCAGGCACAGCCAGGAATGTTGATATCACCCATATCAAAGTTATTTCCACTACTGTCCAGGTTGAAACCCCAATGCCTTTGATTCGATTCCAGGATGCAACAGCTTGATACCTAGAAAATTAACAAGGAAATTATGTGGCTAGGGAGCGTTTTGTTCATAACAATAAAACAAAAATCATATTACAATGAAAGGGAATTTCAGGGCCTACTTCAAATAAATATATTTGTTGAAATGTAGACATCGGCCAACTCTAACCATGTTACTCTTCATATAACCTTTTGTATTCTATTCTCTGGTTTTGCCTTGTAAAATCTAAGTAATACAGTCATGTCCAACTATCTTGAAACAGAAATGTGAACTGAAGGTGTAATCCTCTCACCTGTCATACCTCTCACCTGTCATACCTCTCACCTGTCATATCTCTCACCTGTCATACCTCTCACCTGTCATATCTCTCACCTGTCATACCTCTCACCTGTCATACCTCTCTCCTGTCATACCTCTCACCTGTCATACCTCTCACCTGTCATATCTCTCACCTGTCATACCTCTCACCTGTCAATGCTCAAGGCACATAAACTCAACACTGTGATTCCAACAGAGGTTTTCTGGATGAAAGGGATTAGTTTACAGAGCGCCAAACCAAACGGCCAGTCCTGAGCCATGAGCTGCAACAACAACATGTCAATATTATATTACAAATCAATGTGTACTCAATAATACAAAACCCGATTTGATAGATCAGGATAGACAGATCACTGCACCCCACACTGCTAATAACTCACCCTGTAAGCATTGACTGGAATATCTATCACAATATGGAGCAGGTCTCCCAAAGCAAGGTTGGCAATGAGAATGTTAGGTCCACTTCTCATACATTTGTTTTCATATATGATTCTCAAGAGTGTTGAATTTCCAACTAGTCCAACGATGAATACAAGAACAGACACCACAGTACTGATGTATTTGAAAGTGTCTCTGATTCCAGTCGACACTAAGCACATGGGATGGGGTCGGGTGTTTCGTCCTGCTGTTTTGAACAAGGGAACAGAACCATTGGATTTGTGGTCCTCTGTAAGCTCTACAGCATCCGAAGAGGCAGTTGCAAAGAGTTCAATAGTAGGAGCTGCTTGTGGATTCTGATCATTGGTCGCTGCACTGATTAAAACCATTCCATTGGTAAGCAGCAGAGACAGAACAAGAGTTACAATTTCCATCGTAGATGATTTGCTCAAAAGGCCCTGCAATTTATCCCCGGGAAGTAGTCTGCAAATGAGAATGGAAATCATTACTGGACACATTACAGCCTGGAGTGATACCAAAAAATGAATCAATGTGGTGTAAAGTCTATTGATTACAACAAGAAGCATTGATGATTGTCTGTGAAATTATAGATAACATTGAAAAAATGTCAGATTACCTACTGTACACGCCAATCGATCCAGCATCAAATTTTTCCTCCACAATGCAGTGGCAATTGTAGTCTACACATGCAGTCTGTGGCTTAGCTAAGGCAGATTAAGGTTTTTATAGACCGAGATTTTATTGGCATGGTTAGTCATCAATCTGTCACCACATTACTGCTCTTGGTGCATCATTCTGGATGACAGGGTTTCACTGAAGTCTTGTACTCAGCAGATGACTCTATACAAGTTACAGCTCTGTTCTAAATCCAATGGTTGTCTTACCATTGTACATACAAATACAAAAAACAGCAATGATTAAAAGGACTTTTAGGGACACACTGACCCAGTAGTTATATTTGTGACAAATGCGAATCCTATTATGATCTTTGACATTGAAACAAGTCTCTATCTTGAGAGGATAGGGACTTATATAATTATGAATTTGAATACTAGACATGATATGGACCTGAACCTTCTTATGATAGGATAAAAGTCGGCCATTACGTTCAGGGAGTTGCCAACCATGGTTTGCCAGTGCTGTGATAAGACATTGTGTAAAATAATTTATTAGGAGAATTTATCTGCACTGTCTTTTATCTAGCTAGCCAGCCTGTTTTAGACGGATGATTCCATTAATTGTTCAAATTAACTGCCAACATTCCATTCAAATAAGGCAGTCAATCCACAGCCATGCACTACAACATTTTTGACATTTATGGTCTTTTTACATATATTTTAGAGGCTATATATTCAGAAAATTGGCATTTATAAATATATAACAATATTTTGAGTTGACAATAATGCTATTACACAATTTCTGAATATCACACTCCTTACTTTCATTTTCCTGCATAAGTAGAATCGGGATTATGCCTCTACTGACATTTTCACCCCATTCTGGAACTTTTAGGGTTTATGACATAGCCCCTCTAATAATTGAACAGGATGTCTATGCTTAGACCTAAAGGGCATCACTGAGTTCTACATTTCATATGATGTAATAATAAAATGCACACGAAGTTGTTGCCATGTATTTGATCAAAAATCCATATATCTCATTGACATCATGACATAGGAAAAACAATAACACGTCATTCAATTGATGCCTCGAAAGTTTATACATGATTTCACTAGTATTTGTCATTGAACAGGCGCTATTTATTTTCATGTGGGTGCCACTTACCCCATAAAACCCTGTCACTGTGAGTGGGGTGCCGCCGACAGATGCTGGTGTTGCGCAATAATTCAAGATTCTGGACAACACGACTGACCTTACTGCCCCTCGGTTCTTAGCGGAAAACGTGCAACAACCAGTGGGCCAGTTGACCTGTGACAATCAGAAAGACCCCGTTGCAAATCTTGTGACGGACAGGTATCCAAGTGTATCTGACAACATTGAAATTTGCCCACGTATGGCGTCGGATGACATTTGGAAAGTCTGTGAATTGGGTGAGTAGTCTAGCTCACTGATGAGATAGTGAACATGCTATCTTCTCGTTGTATTGTAACATTCAGAAGCAGATAGCCTACTTAACGTTTCCTTCGCTGTGCAATGCTAGGTGAGAAAACAATAAAGAGCCATGCCAGGACTACTTTGAGCACAGATGAAAAAGTTCTAATGTAAGACATTTTGTATTATTTCAGGTTCAATGAGAGATTTTTAGAGAGATATGTAGCCAATATGCTGGTAGGGTTTAGCCCAGGTAGCCTGTTGGAGGACAGTGGAACTGGACACAAGTGATTTAAACCAACCACGCTTCAGCCATTCGCCTTCATTAAGTTCATATGCTGATGATAAAAATGAAGGAGGATTTTAAATATTATTTTAAAGTGGTCCAGGTACAATCGGCATGCAAAAAACAAAACATGATGTGATTGGCAAATGAGTTGCACACACAATATATTGGTCAGAATTTGTACCAATCTCATCATGTTTTTTTGGTATTCCCGTTGTGATTGATCCCTGAACCCATAGAGGGCATTTTGAAATGTATAAAATCCTCCTTCATTTTATTTTCTTAATCAGTGAAGTAGGCCAAATCCTGGCCCTGATGAAGGGTGGAAATGAGTTCATTTTACTTTGAGCAATGAAGCAATTTGTATACACCTCCACTGCCCTCCGAGAGTTCCTCAGTTTCTTCTTCACTTCAGTTTGCTCCTCAATTCATGCACCTTTGGAGAGCGAGGTAGCAGCGTTGCTACCTTCCCCCAGTAGCCTAAGTATTCACATCATTGTCATACAATTATTAACAACTATTGCATTTCATAACAAAATTGGCATGCACTTGAAACTATTTTGACCATGGTCTGAACATGCTTGAAGAGCAGGCCCTCTTTGTCCCTACACCATCCAGCACGCTGCCAAGGAGTGATTCTACCACAGCAGAGTTCATAGAGGTCCACGTGCTGGATGGCAGTTCCATCACCATAGTCAGCGCCAGCACCCAGACAGACTGGGAGTGGGTGGAGCAGGCACTCACAGACAGCTGTCAAGGTAGTCAGAATGTCCGATGGGTTTTGGGTTCGAATGCGTCACACCTTTCTGCTGCCCTCCTCCTCTGACGACTCAAACATCTGTCAGCACCTTCCTACAGTTATTTTCTCTCTCGTAGTTCAAAGTGAAGTGGAGAGGTTTGAGCCAAAAGCCTCATCACAGACAGTCCCCCAGAGTATAGTTATTGGGCCAGATTCAGAGGTTAAGGTAGGCTAATGTATGTAGCCTATGGTATATGATTAGTTAATAGAAAACAGTTTAATTACAGTAGGCTATTCAATCAACCAATTTACTACCAATCCAACAAACTGAAAATAGATCACAACAAACTGAAGAATTTATATGGTATAATGGTATAACAGTATAAGTTTTGTGTCCTCTGTGGAAGAATGAAGAGACAGATATGGAGAAGGAAAATGAGTTGTATGGTATACCTAATGTGGGGCCACCTTCCATGTTGGCCTACAAACCAGAGTCAAAACAACCGCCTGTTCATTTTGAAAAGGTAAGCAACCTCAAGCACTTTGGATGAGAAATGATACAATCACTACAAAGTTAAAGTGTTGACTGTCAGCTTTAATTTGAGAGTATTTTCATCCATATCAGATGAACTGTTATTTGTATTAAAGTAGTAAAAGTATTTGGTCCCATATTTCTCGCACGCATTGACTTACGATAAGGGCTGTGTTTTGTCTAAGCTTACCCTGGCGTGACGTTTTGTACACCAAAATGACACAATACATAATTTACCGTTCATTTCTATTGCGCACAAAAATAATCTGAAACACAACCAAAACTAACAGCAAATGCATCTGACAAATTTGTGGAGTCACAACAAGCTTGATTTAGTCATTAAGTGCAATGAATATGGGACAAAATACCTCACTTTTTACTACTTTAAAACACATACAAGTTAATTTTTGTCTATACTTTTGATCCCCTATATATACACAAAGTGCTGTAATTTCTAAACGGTTCCCCCGATATGAATGAAAATTCCCTCAAATTAAAGCTGACATTCTGCACTTTAACCTCATAGTCATTGTATACTTTTTTGTTGTTGTATCATCCAGTGCTGGTGTACAGAGCCAAAACGACAACAAATGAGTGTCACTCTCCCAACACTTTTGGAACTGTATTTTTTCTATTCCCACAGTGCTACTTGTTTTCATGATGACATATTTCATGTTACATACATAAAATAGTACTGCACATGCATACACTACCGGTCAAAAGTTTTAGAACACCTACTCATTCAAGGGTTTTCTTTTCTTTTACCTATTTTCTACATTGTAGAATAATAGTGAAGACATCAAAACTACGAAATAACACATATGGAATAATGTAGTAACCAAAAAAGTGTTAAATCAAAATATATTTTATAGCCACCCTTTGCCTTGATGACAGCTTTGCACACTCTTGATATTCTCTCAACCAGCTTCATGAGGTAGTCACCTGGAATGCATTTCAATATACAGGTGTGCCTTCTTAAAAGTTAATTTGTGGAATTTCTTTCCTTCTTAATGCGTTTGAGCCAATCGCTTGTGTTGTGACAAGGTAGGGGGGTAAACAGAAGAGAACCCTATTTGGTAGAAGACCAAGTCCATATTATGGCAAGAACAGCTCAAATAAGCAAAGAGAAACAACAGTCTATCATTACTTTAAGACATGAAGGTCTGTCAATACGGAAAATGTCAAGAACTTTGAAAATTTCATCAAGCGCTATGCTGAAAATGGCTCTCATGAGGATCGCCACAGGAATGGAAGACCCAGACGTACCTCTGCTGCAGAGGATACATTCGTTAGAGTTACCAGCCTCAGAAATTGCAGCCCAAATAAATGCTTCAGAGTTCAAGTAACAGACACATCTCAACATCAACTGTTCAGAGGAGACTGTGTGAATCAGGCCTTCATGGTTGATTTGCTGCAAAGAAACCACTACTAAAGGACACCAATAATAAGAAGAAACTTGCTTGGGCCAAGAAACACGAGCAATGGACATTTGACCGGTGAAAATGTGTCCTTTGTTCTGGGGTCCAAATTGGAGATTTTTGGTTCCAACCACCGTGTCTTTGTGAGAAGCTGTGTGGGTGAACGGATGATCTCCGTATGTGAGGTTCCTACCGTAAAGCATGGAGGAGGAGGTGTTATGGCGTGGGGGTGCTTTGCTGGTGACACTGTCAGTGATTTATTTAGAGTTCAAGGCATACTTAACCAGCATGGCTACCACAGAATTCTGCAGCGATACACCATCCCATCTGGTTTGGGCTTACTCACACTATCATTTGTTTTTCAACAGGACAATGACCCAATACACCTCCAAGCTATGTAAGGGCTATTTGACCAAGAAGGATAGTTATGGAGTGCTGCATCAGATGCCCTGGCCTCCACAATCACCCGACCTCAATCCAATTGAGAGGTTTTGGGATGAGTTGGACCACAGAGTGAAGGAAAAGCAGCCAACAAGTGCTCAGCATATGTGGGAACTCCTTCAAGACTGTTGGAAAAGCATTCCAGATGTTTTTATATTTTAATTTCACCTTTATTTAATCAGGTAGGACAGTTGAACAAGTTCTCATTTACAACTGCGACCTGGCCAAGATAAAGCAAAGCAGTGCGACACAAACAACAACACAGAGTTACACATGGAATAAACAAACGTACAGTCAATAACACAATATAAAAGTCTATATACCGTGTATGCAAATGAGGTACGATTAGGGAGGTAAGGCAATAAATAGGCCGTAGTGGCGAAGTATTTACAATTTTGCAATTAAACACTGGAGTGATAGATGTGCAAGTAGAGATACTGGGATGCAAATGAGCAAAAAAACAAAAACAATATGGGGATGATGTAGTTGGATACGCTATTTACAGATGGGCTGAGAGAATGCCAAGAGTGTGCAAAGCTGTCATCAAGGCAAAGAGTGTCTACTTTGAAGGATCTTAAATATAAAATATATTTTGATTTGTTTAATACTTTTTTGGTTACTACATGATTCCATATGTGTTATTTCATAGTTTTGATGTCTTCACTATTATTCTACAATGTAGAAATTAGTAAAAAAATTAAGAAAAACCCTTGAATGAGTAGGTGTGTCCAAACTTCTGACTGGTACTGAACATGCATACACAATATAGTACTGTACATACATTCTATAGTACTGTACATGCGTACTATAGTACTGTACATGCATACATAATATAGTACTGTACATGCATAATATAGTACTTTACATATATACTATGGTACTGTACATGCATAATATAGTACTGTACATGCATAATATAGTACTGTACATGCATACTATAGTAATATAGTACTGTACATACACTTAGGTTGGAGTCATTAAAACTTGTTTTTCAACCACTCCACAAATGTCTTGTTAACAAACTATAGTTTTGGCAAGTCGGTTAGTCTACTTTGTGCATGACACAAGTAATTTTTCCAACAATTGTTTACAGACAGATTATTTCACTTATAATTCACTGTATCACAATTCCAGTGGGTCAAAAGTTTACATACACTAAGTTGACTGTGCCTTGGAAAACTCCAAGAAAACTCCCGAAAATTATGTCATGGCTTTAGAAGCTTCTTATAGGCTAATTGACATAATTTGAGTCAATTGGAGGTGTACATGTGGATGTATTTCAAGGCCTACCTTCAAACTCAGTGCCTCTTTGCTTGACATCATGGGAAAATCAAAAGAAATCAGCCAAGACCTCAGAAAAAAATTGTAGACCTCCACAAGTCTGGTTCATTCATGCAATTTCCAAACGCCTGACGGTACCACGTTCATCTGTACAAACAATAGTACGCAAGTATAAACACCATGGGACCACGCAGTCGTCGTACCGCTCAGGAAGGAGACGCGTTCTGTTTCCTAGAAATTAATATACTTTGGTCCGAAAAGTGCAAATCAATCCCAGAACAACAGCAAAGGACCTTGTGGAGATGCTGGAGGAAACAGGTAGGTATCTGTATCCACAGTAAAACGAGTCCTATATCAACATAACCTGAAAGGCCGCTTTTTGGAGAAATGTCCTCTGGTCTGATGAAACAAAAATAGAACTGTTTGGCCATAATGACCATCGTTATGTTTGGAGGAAAAAGGGGAATGCTTGCAAGCCGAAGAACACCATCCCAACCGTGAAGCACGGGGGTGGCAGTATCATGTTGTGGAGGTGCTTTGCAGCAGGAGGGACTGGTCTTCCAAATGGGTCTTCCAAATGGACAATGAACCCAAGCATACTTCCAAAGTTGTGGCAAAATGGCTTAAGGACAACAAAGTCCAGGTATTGGAGTGGCCATCACAAAGCCATGACCTCAATCCTGTAGAAAATTTGTGGGCAGAACTGAAAAAGTGTGTACGAGACAGGAGGCCTACAAACCTGACTCGGTTACACCAGCTCTGTCAGGAGGAATAGGTCAAAATTCACCCAACTTATTGTGGGAAGCTTGTGGAAGGCTACCCGAAACGTTTGACCCAAGTTAAACAATTTAAAGGCAATGCTACCAAATACTAATTGAGTGTATGTAAACTTCTGACCCACTGGGAATGTGATGAAAGAAATAAAAGCTGAAATAAATAATTCTACTATTATTCTGACATTTCACATTCTTAAAATAAAGTGGTGATCCTAACTGACCTAAGACAGAGAACGTTTACTAGGATTAAATGGAATTGTGAATTGTGAAACTGAGTTTAAATGTATTTGGCTAAGGTGTATGTAAACTTCCAACTTCAACGGTACATGCATACGTACATACTATGGTACTGTACAACATTTTGCATGAGCGGAGTGATGATGGTGAAGCTTGCCTTCTCTAGATCCCAGTGTTGTCCATCTCTGGATCCAATGAGGCTCAGTCCAAACGGAAAATAGAGTTTGTTCAATGTGACTACTGCCAGCAACCCTGTAACCCTTTCATACGCCGGGAACAGTTGGAAAATAATCGTGACCTGGAATTGGTGAGTCCTGCTGACAGTGAAGTTGTTCTTTAGGCTATCAATTCAAAGCAAATCAATGCATGTAACAATGTGCCAGTCTTTAAATACTTGTTTCAGAGAGAGACTGGAACGATTGCATTCTGATGTTCCTTTATCGTTCCTGGTGTGGATCACATGCTGCTAAGATTGTAGATATGGGTTACAATTAAGTTAGCATTAAGTTATCTCCTACTCCCATTGAACAGTTGTTTTGTTATGTTTCTACTCAGCTCTTTTGCTGTGAACAGGCTCAGAAAATGCGAGCGTTTCTCCTGGAAGAGGAGCGGGCCTTAGCTGCCCGCGAGATGAACAGGAAGATTGATGTGGGCCCTCACCCACCCTTCATGAACAAACACGAGAAGAGAGCTGCAAAGGAGCGGGCAGAGCAGAGGTGAGAGGATCTAATTTAGGTTATACCCCGTCCATTTTGGTGTCAGCTGTTTGTAACCTCCTGCAGTCGTCTCCTGTAAAAGGTGCTGCGCGGTCAGTCTGTGGTCTACATTGGCCATGCAGTATTTATGGTGATACGGCCTCTGCAGAAGTCAGGACATTCATACAATACTTATTGAGTTTCGCGGAGCAGCGCAGAGCTGTTGTGAAGGAAGTTGTCAAGCAAGTGAGTTTGTGTTTATACAGGACGTCCCACCCCCACCTACTGTCAACCAATCATGTGAATGCTGAGCTATATGGAGCCCTCTGCATTGTTACAAAATTTGGGAGGCACACAGCAATGGGGTATGGAGCTCAGTTTGGACTCTGTGTGCCTCCAGAGTCTCCGCAACACCCTCTATCCGGAGTCTCCTACCACATTTTCAGATCAAGCATAATTTGTCTCTAATCGTGCATCCAGAACGGCGCAGCGGTCTAAAGTACTGCATCGCAGTGCTAGAGGCGGCACTACAGATACGTGTTCGATCCTGGGCTGTGTCGCAGCCGGCCGTTGCCATGAGGCAGTGCACAATTGGCCCAGCGTCGTCCGGGTTAGGGGAGGGTTTGGCCGGCTGGGATGTCCTTGTCCCATCGCGCTCTAGTGACTCCTTGTGGCGGCCGGGCGCATGCACGCTGACTTCGGGTCGCCAGCTGTACGGTGTTTCCTCCAACACATTGGTGCGGCTGGCTTCCGGATTAAGCGAGCAGTGTGTCAAGAAGCGGTGTCGTGTTTCGGAGGAAGCATGGCTCTCGACCTTCGCCTCTCCCGAGTCCGTACGGGAGTTGCAGCGATGGGACAAGACTTTAACTAACAATTGGACATCATGAAATTGGACAGAAAAGGGGGTATAAAGTACAGAAAAAATTAAATAATGATATATATATATAAGACTTAGCCTCTAATCGAATGATGGTGTATCTCACACCTCTCAACATACATGTGTAATAGAGTACCACAGTACAAGTCATAATACCCATAAAACCTAGCGGTCAAACAGGGAAATGGTTCCAATCGTTTTTCCACCATTCATTTCTCCCATAGGTGATTTTAAAAATACTTTAAAATAAGGGCTGTGTTCCGTGTAGGCTTACCATGTGACATTTTGATCTCTCTAGGACAAGGTGACTTTTATCAATATACTCGCCTGTATTTACCACCCAAAAATGAAGTGCTAAAATGATTGGAACCATTTCCCTGTTTGACCGCTAGGTTTTATGGGTATTATGACAACCCCACTGTGGAGCTCTATGGGCCCTTTTTTAGACTTAAAAGCTAAACGTCGTCAAAGGGACACGTTTCTGTCAAAGTCTTGAGTTTTGGACAGAAGAGGAGGATGGCTTGGGATCTCAATCTTCAGAGAGATTTCCACTTAACCTCCCAATGTAGTCTCCATCACGCCAAGCTGTTCTGATGATACACTCTGAGGAAGGCCAAACTCTATTTTAACTTAAGGTTGCGGGAATGGGAACTTCAGAAGGTCCTGAAGAAAGGCAATCAGAACCGATTTTTTTCAGGTAAGAGTCCATTTTCATGTTCTCACTAAAACACCTTGATAGATTATAACAATTGTAACTATTTAATGTAACTAATTTGAGATGCTGAATATAGTGACTTTGCACTCTCAGACAAAAATGGCAATACTGGGTTATTTTTCTTGTGTTTTTAAGGTCAGATCAAAACCATCTCCTACAGACTGTCCAATGAGGTTTGGACTATCCGAGAAGATTCTCACTTCCCTAAGATGGACATCATGAACTCGTCAGATATCTTCACCCTCCAGGGGGAGACGGACAGGCAGCACAGAGAGAGCGTAGGTTTCTGTATTAACACCATCCCTGTACTGTCATTGACACCAGCTTATCTCAACTGAGTGCTCTCTACACCTATGCCCTTACTGTTCAGGTCCGTGCTATCCCCTTACTGTTCAGGTCCGTGCTATCCCCTTACTGTTCAGGTCCATGCTATCCCCTTACTGTTCAGGTCCGTGCTATCCCCTTACTGTTCAGGTCCGTGCTATCCCCTTACTGTTCAGGTCCGCGCTATCCCCTTACTGTTCAGGTCCGTGCTATCCGCTTACTGTTCAGGTCCGTGCTATCCCCTTACTGTTCAGGTCCGTGCTAACCCTTTACTGTTCAGGTCCGTGCTATCCGCTTACTGTTCAGGTCCGTGCTATCCGCTTACTGTTCAGGTCCGTGCTATCCCCTTACTGTTCAGGTCCGTGCTAACCCTTTACTGTTCAGGTCCGTGGACTACCATTAATGAGTGATCTATGTGTTTTTTTTTTAGAGAATACATTTGCTTCTGAGGTTTTATCCAAATGGCAAACCCTTCATCACGTTATATCCAGACGGAACAGGTAATGTGTTGTATCTTTTTTTATTTAAGGGACTCGGGCACCAGGCAATTGTACAACAGTTTAGCAATAAGTTCCTTAGTGAAAACAAAGCTATCCATCTGGGAATGTTGCTATCATAATCTCCTCTGTGGAGGCTGCTGACTTCACCTATATAATCATGGAGGACAAGGACTTAGAGCCAAACCTTGGGGCCATGTTTACAACCAGAGGCCAGTCTACGTGCTACCACCCCAATGGATTTATATGGTGTGTACCATTAATACTTGCCCTGAAAATCACATACACAGATAAACTGTGGCAGTGTTCTGCTGTTACTGCATGTCTATACTGTAACTGTGGCCTACTTGTGTATGGAAACTGGACCTAAGCTTCGGGGGGGGGGGGTGTGAAGGGTGAATCTGACCCAGCTGGGAGGCTCCTGCTGCAGTGACACCGGGGCTCTGAGACGACGCTGGAACTGGCTGGACCTTGAGCCTCACATCCAAACCCCTCCCTTCCAGCCTATCTGTCTGGTCCTGGGTAGCCACATCAGCCTCCGCATCCAGTCCCAGGAACGCATCTACCTCACGTTCTCCTCTCACCAAAGCAGAGTGCGTTTCAACGTGGGCTCCAAACTCAAGGTGAGTCGTCACAGGACTGTCTCAAGTGAGCACATATTGATGAACTTCTCCGTCGTTCAACATTGACGGATTTTCAAGGATAAGTACAGTAATGCACATGAAACATACATAGCTGATAAGCTGCTAATCTCATGGACACGCTCCATCCCATGTGTTCGGACTGTTTTCTGTTGTTTTTCTCTCCTAGCTAACCCATCCAGAAGGCCTAGTGATGCCGGGGCCAGACATCCTGCAGCAACATCTCCAAATGAAAAGCCTGGAGATTTACACTCTGCTGGACCGGATGCAGACCTGCATGGCCTACCAGCACTCGGCCAATCCCCACAACATTAAGCCCCAGTACAGCCTCGTTGCCCAGATGCAGAGACTCAAGAGACAGATGGAAAAACAGAGCTCGCCCAAAAAGACCAAAGCTCTCATGGCCCCTAAGGACTTATAACAACTGACAACTCAAAGCCTGTGTTCTATAATACATCTCGTTGCTATGAAACCAAGGGATTTAGCATTTATTCTAATTAGAAATAAATTGAGTAGCCATGTGTAGCTATGCTAAAATGTTAGAAAAGACAGGTCATGTTTCGTGTCAGATACATGTTTTAATAGATGTAATGGTTGGCCCATTGTGCAAATTAAGAAATTAGTCAGCGGTCTAAGGAAAATGATGAATGAGGCACCTCATTCTTCAATCACAAGTAGGCCTAGAAGATTCAGTTCAGGTCCCAACAACCCTTGAACCCAACAACCCGTGCATAGTTTACAGCAGCCGTTTAATGGTGCTGGTCGGCTGTAGAGCAGCCAGGGAACTTGAAGGATGTGGAGTAATGCAGCCGAATGGACTCGGAGCCCGGGAGAATCCAGAAAATCTGCAAACAGGATAATAATGTTTCGACTGCTAGTTTTATACTGACCCGGTGCAGGTATCATAGCTAATCAACTCAGAATCTTCAATAGAAATAGGCCATGGTAGACAGAACCTTAATTACTCATCTGTGCAGTAGCCTGAAGGTCAAATGATTGACCATGACATTTCTGAACAGTCTCTTCAGAGGAGCTGTATCTGCAATGTTATGCCCACGGCATTTACATAATTTAAGTAAAAGTAAATCTTGTGAGTTAATTTAAGAGTTGGCATATCATATTTTTCCAGATTTTTTTTTTTGCTAAGTAGAAGGGACAAAAAATACAGTGCAATGAGTTTTCATGTCAGTGGCATAATGTTGACTTATCTGAATGCCTGGACCACAGCTATGGGAATGTGTGGAGGTCACAGACGAACTGGGTGGACCAGAGGAGACGTGAGGACAGTAGCCGAGGTAAGAGAAAAGTAATTACAATGAGATAGATGAGTGGTGATTGTTAAAGGTCAGACTTCAGAATTATGCTGATCCTCAAAGCGTGTTGTTTTCTTAGCCCAACTACTTCCCTTTCTCCTGACAAATTATTCCTTTGCAGTCAACATTCAGTCAGAAGAAGGGACTATAAATCCTGTAGAGGAATCAGGGATCCCCTTGGAATGTGTGGATACACGTCTTGACTCCGAGGTAGCTAGGCGAAACACCGATGTTTTAGAAGTAGGCCCTCACTATGAAAAATATAGTAAATCACTTCAAATCAATTCCAATAAATGTCTATTTCCTGTCTCTGAGAAGTCCCTGAAGTGCTCCAAGAGTGCGATTTGTGTTGAGGGGAAAAGTCTACATCTTCATCTGGGGGTATTTTTATTGTTACCAATCTAACAGACATCAGACAGCATGAAATGTTAGCGTTACTGTAGATACAGAATCCTGAAATCTGGAGTTTCTCCATTTTCACTTATTAATGATGAGCAATGTGGGCACTTCTGTTGAATAAATGATGAACTGCCTTTGTTGTCTCTCTTTAGAATCTTCCTAAAAAACGAGGACCCGGGGATGGATACATCCCTAGATAATGAAGTGTTGGCTGTACTCAGCAAGGATCTCCAAACTGCCACAGCTTGCCAAGTAGAAACTAAACAGTCACCAACACATTTTGACACATGGTAATGTTTGTTATTATCACTGTTGGATTGTTTTAGAAAACTTTCTTCATGCTGTGTTTTTTCTAAGCACATTATGGCTTAGCTGATTCCACTGAACACTGCCACGGCACAGTAATACACCAATTGTATTACGCATACAATATTTTCTTGTATAACTTTTTGGGGGTGGGGTGAAAATAGTGTATTGCTGGTACATAGGCCACTACAGGCGACTGGCTTTACGGACATGGCTAAAAAGGACAGGCTTGACACCGTGCTGGATGTTGTCAGCAGAGCTGAATGCTTGGTTTCCTTTTACAGCACAAGGGCATCCTGCTCGGACTCGTCAGGGGAGCTCCTGGAAAGTGAGCTGGACTCTATTACCTGTGAGTACTGCCAGCAGCACAGGAAGCCCCCAGAGACCAGCTAGTCAACAATACAGACCCAGAGGAGATGAGGCCTTCACAAACCACATACACAACTCTAACTCAGCCAATAAGCACAGACCCTTTTTTTTGGTGAAACTGAAATTCATTCCAACCTGCAAAGAACCTTCAGTAACATTTGTCCCTCTGGATGTAATCTCCCTGGTTTGATAGTTTGAAATCTCCCATTAGAGGCAGAGCCCTTTGTTAGGTTCACCTGCCACTTAGATTGCTGAAAAAAATCACTTGTACGCAATTTTAGATTTCAAAATCAAGATTATACAATGAATAGTATTTTTTTTTTGTGATGACTTTGTGTATTTATATTGTACAGATTTTATTCTAATTAAATGGCATTTCAACAAATTGGATCTTAATTCCTACCAGACTATGTGACCAAAAGTATGTGGACATCTGCTTGTCGAACATTCATTCCAAAATCATGGGCATTAATATGGAGATGGTCCCCCCTTTGCTGCTATAACAGCCGTCTCTCTGGCTCCCGAGTGGCGCAGTAGTCTAAAGCACTGCATCTCAGTGCTAGAGTCGTCACTACAGACACCCTGGTTCGAATACCAGGCTGTATCACAACCGGCCATGATTGGGCGGCACACAATTGGCACAGCGTTGGCCGGTGTAGGCCGTCATTGTAAATAAGAATTTATTCTTTACTTTGTTAAATAAAACAAATCTGCTGGGAAGGCTTTCCTCTAGATGTTGGAACATTGCTGCAGTGATTTGCTTCCATTCAGCCACAAGAGCATTAGTGAGGTCGGGCACTGATGTTGGGTGATTAGTCCTGGCTCGCAGTCGGCCCTCCAATTCATCAAGGTGTTCGATGGGGTTGAGGTCAGGGATCTATGCAGGCCAGTCAAGTTCTTCCACACTGATCTCAACAAAACATTTCCACATGGACCTTGCTTTGTTTCAGCATTGTCATGCTGAAACAGGAAAGGGCCTTCCCCAAACTTTTCCCACAGAGTTGGAAGCACAGAATGGTCTAGAATGTCATTATATGCTGTAGCGTTAAGATTTCCCTTCACTGGAATGAAGGGACCTAGCCCAAACCATGAAAAACAGCCCCAGACCATTATTCCTCCTCCACCAAACTTTACATTTGGCACTATGCCTTCGGGCAGGTAGCGTTCTCCTGGCATCTGCCAAATATATATGTATATATGGTGTAGATAAAGTGTGTGTGTGTGTATATGTGTGTGTGTGTGTGTATATATATATATATATATATATATATGTGTGTATTCCTCTGCTGCGTTTGAAATGTTTGTCAGTTGTTTTTGTTACGAAGTGGCCTGGAGGATGGCTGACTTTCTGGAGGAGGAGCCTGTGTTCTCCGTGATCCAGGATGTGGGCCCTCACCTGCCCTTCAAAAAGGCTGCGAAGGAGCGGGCGGAGCAAAGGTCAGGACCAGTCTAGGTCCTGATCTTTGGGTACTAATAAAAGCAACTCTAATTGCCTGTACTTTTGATATGATATCACTCAGCACTACTTTAAATCATCACTGAAATCCTAATGGTACTGTTCCCACGACTCTAAATTCAGAGTTTTTTTTGTCCTCAGAATAACCAATTTTCAACTTAACAAGATAAGTCTACTCACAAGGTCACCACCCCTTTGTTACATGAAATGTAGTATGTCATTTAAGGTGCTGAAAGTTATTTTGTATCCACTGATAAAAGTGAAAACCTTTTATTAATACAAACGGACATGTTAGGCTGCTGGACTCCATTGACATTCAACCTCATAGGTTCTGTTAAAAGTATCAACACTGGGGGTTAACCTGCGTAACCATTTGCTATCGACTTTCAAATGAGGTCTGAACTGCTGAGAAGAACCATTCGCCGAAATGGAAATCATTGATTCTCCAGAAACTCTGCCCCTTTTATGGAGAAGAACAAGGACAGAAGGTATACAAACTGAACTCTTAATGGTGATTTACAGCGCCGGTGATGCTAACAAATAGATTAGCTCACTCAATATACTAGAGTAGAGGCCAATGGCTTGGGCTATGTTACTATACAGTCAATTCATGACCACGGGTTAGATTTTACAGAGAAAGCCCACGCTTTACAAGCTCTAAGAACAGGCAATCATTTGTCATCAATTTGCCAGATGGAACAGGAGAGGTTTTGCATTCTTTTGTAGAGATTACTCAGAGAATGTATACAAAATACAGTAATGTAATTTATAAAAAATACAGTAATGACATTTATAAAAATACAATTACTAAGTTCCTGTATTTTCATTATAACTTTTTCAAAAGTATTGATGATTTGAGAGTAAACAGGATGGTGGGATCGTTTACCCGAATGGTGTACAAGCCATCCATCATGAAGACTCGCTCACCGGTCTCATATCTTCTGTGATACTAGAGGACAAAGATCTCCTACCAGAAATCCAGATTGTCTTTACATTCATATCATATAATGGCATTTATGAAGAAATGCAGTGCCATTTTGACTTCATGAGTTCTGTGTGCATTTGGGAAACTGCTGTTCTCCAAGGTGACATGTTGGGTGGGACTTTCTGACAGTGTGCGCTTGCTTGAAAAAAAAAAAAAATCGCCTACATCTTTTCAGCTTCATTGGGGCCTGTGTTGGCTTACTTTAATGTCAAGTTTACAAATGTATCTGTGATCTTGCTGTTTTGCATGTTGGGTATGTCTGTGTGTTTTGCCTGGTTGGCAGGATGAACCTGACCCAGCTGGGATGCTTCTGCTGCAGTGACACCGGGAATTGGCTGGACCACAAGCCTCACATTCGTGCCCCTCCCTGACTGGAATTGAATTAACCCCAACCAATACAAAATGTGATAATCATGCAGTACTCTAATCATGTTAGAAGCACAGAATGAGCAAACGGTGATTTATAATGGGCACGGAAGTGACTCAGTTTCCCCCCCAAAGAAATCTGCAATTCTCTCCTAACACCCACTCATATCAAGACTGATCTGAAGTCCTCTGTAGCTCAGTTGGTAGAGCATGGCACTTGCAATGCTATGAGAGTGGGTTTGATTCCCTGGACCACCCATACGTAAAACGTGTGCACGTGTGACAAAGTCACTTTGTATAAAAGCATCTGGTAAATGGCATTTATATTATATAAACTCAGCAAAAAAAAGAAACGTCCTCACTGTCAACTGTGTTTATTTTCAGCAAACTTAACATGTGTAAATATTTGTATGAACATAAGATTCAACAACTGAGACATAAACTGAACAAGTTCCACAGACATGTGACTAACAGAAATGGAATAATGTGTCCCTGAACAAAGGGGGGGTCAAAATAAAAAGTAACAGTCAGTATCTGGTGTGGCCACCAGCTGCATTAAGTACTGCAGTGCATCTCCTCGTGGACTGCACCAGATTTGCCAGTTCTTGCTGTGAGATGTTACTCCACTCCTCCACTAAGGCACCTGCAAGTTCCCGGACATTTCTGGGGAAATGGCCCTAGCCCTCACCCTCCGATCCAATAGGGCCCAGACGCTCTCAATGGGGTTGAGATCCGGGGTTGAGCTGGCCATGGCAGAACACTGACATTCCTGTCTTGCAGGAAATAACACACAGAACGAGCAGTATGGCTGGTGGCATTGTCATGCTGCAGGGGCATGTCAGGGTGAGCCTGCAGGAAGGGTACCACATAAGGGACAGCGTTGAGGACAGCGTTGAGATTGCCTGCAATGACAACGAGCTCAGTCCGATGATGTGACACACCGCCCCAGACCATGACGGACCCTCCACCTCCAAATCCATACCGCTCCAGAGTACAGTATAACGCCCATTCCTTCGACGATAAATGCAAATCCGACCATGACAAAACCGCAACTCATCACTATAGCAAAACCCACCCATACATACATATATTTTTTTATACCTTTATTTAACTAGGCAAGTCAGTTAAGAACAAATTCTTGTTTTCAATGACAGCCTAGGAACAGTGGGTTAACTGACCCAGCTGGGATGCTGGGGCAGATTTGTACCTTGTCAGCTCGGGGATTCGAACTTTCAACCTTTCTGAGCATCTTTCTGTTGGTGTTTTTCAGAGTCAGTAGAAAGGCCTCTTTAGTGTCCTAAGTTTTCATAACTGTGACCTTAATTGTCTACCGTCTGTAAGGTGTTAGTGTCTAAACGACCATTCCACAGGTGCATGTTCATTAATTGTTTATGGTTCATTAAACAAGCATGGGAAACAGTGTTTAATCCCTTTACAATGAAGATCTGTGAAGTTATTTGGATTTTTACAAATTATCTCAGAAAGACTCGGTCCTGAAAAATATACTTTTTTGTTGTTGAGTTTATTACTCTGCTTTTCCGCAGATGGAGCACATGACGGGCCAGAGACACCTCCACATGAAGTGATCTACAACCTGCTGCAGAGGATCCAGAGCTAGATCACCTAGCAACAGGCCGCCAGTCCACCCCCCTAGTAAAGTCTGGTGTCGCAGATGGAAACTGAAGACACCTCTGGATAAGCACTGTTCAGCTACCTAAGCCATATCATTCAACACTCGTATGCCTGTGTTTTCTTTTTCAATTAAAGGCTATACTTTATTGGATACAGCGGCTTTTGTTAGTTTTCTGCAATGAAAATTGCACAATGAGACATTAGTACTTTTGGATAGTGGTGGACAATGAGACAAGGACAGCAGATATTCCAATTTGTAATCCTTTTTTTTTTTTATCAGAATGTTCATAGATAAACACAGTAGTTAATTCTATACAAAGGAGGCTGCAGTTTATATTCACCTTGTAATTGATTGAATTTGTGTGAATTGTATCAGGCAAATATAACCATAGTATATTCAATTACTGAGTAGACAAATGACTTATCCATTCCTTAACATCGCCAGGCCATAGAGAAGTTAAAAGCATCCCAAATACAAAATAAAAAATGTTAGTTTTTTTTACATATATGCAACAATTTGACAAAAACAGTCACAGAGAGAACAGGTGGAAGTATCCGTTGGAAACCACTGACATACAAGACAACGGTTAGAAGGGTTTCTTTTATTTAAAAACAGACCAAAGGAGTCGTTAAAACCTGAGAGCCTCGCACCACAGGCCATCAGAGACCAGAGACCTCCATGTCCATAGAGAAAGGAAGGTGTAGAGACCCATAGACCTCCATGTCCATAGAGAAAGGAAGGAGTAGAGACCCATAGACCTCCATGTCCATAGAGAAAGGAAGGAGTAGAGACCCATAGACCAGAGACCTCCATGTCCATAGAGAAAGGAAGGAGTAGAGACCCATAGACCTCCATGTCCATAGAGAAAGGAAGGAGTAGAGACCCATAGACCAGAGCTCCATGTCCATAGAGAAAGGAAGGCGTAGAGACCCATAGAACAGAGATCTCCATGTCCATAGAGAAAGGAAGGAGTATAGACTGATAAACCTCCATGTCCATAGAGAAAGGAAGGAGTATAGACCCATAGACCAGAGACCTCCATGTCCATAGAGAAAGGAAGGCGTAGAGACCCATAGAACAGAGATCTCCATGTCCATAGAGAAAGGAAGGCGTAGAGACCAATAGACCTCCATGTCCATAGAGAAAGGAAGGCATAGAGACCCATAGACCAGAGATCTCCATGTCCATAAAGAAAGGAAGGAGTATAGACTGATAAACCTCCATGTCCATAGAGAAAGGAAGGAGTATAGACCCATAGACCAGAGACCTCCATGTCCATAGAGAAAGGAAGGCGTAGAGACCCATAGAACAGAGATCTCCATGTCCATAGAGAAAGGAAGGCGTAGAGACCAATAGACCTCCATGTCCATAGAGAAAGGAAGGCATAGAGACCCATAGACCAGAGATCTCCATGTCCATAAAGAAAGGAAGGAGTATAGACTGATAAACCTCCATGTCCATAGAGAAAGGAAGGAGTAGAGACCCATAGAACAGAGACCTCCATGTCCATAGAGAAATGAAGGAGTAGAGACCCATAGAACAGAGACCTTCAAGTCCATAGAGAAAGGAAGGAGTAAAGACTGATAAACCTCCATGTCCATAGAGAAAGGAAGGCGTAGAGACCCAGAGATCTTCATGTCCATAGAGAAAGGAAGGCGTAGAGACCCAGAGATCTTCATGTCCATAGAGAAAGGAAGGAGTATAGACCCATAGACCAGAGACCTCCATGTCCATAGAGAAAGGAATGAGTAGAGACATTAGATACTATACAGAATTATTTTCACTACGTCTCTCAATACATTAAGAAAACCAAATGTAGCATAAATGTGGCAGCTGCTTGTCACTCATTTGCTACCTGACTAATGAATAAACCTTTCTCTCCTCGCCTGGTTAGAGCATCCTCCTTCCTGCCGCACAACATTCACCCTGGTTTGATACACTCACTAGGTGTGCAGACCTAACTCTTGAATTAGAACATGTTAATGTGTAGAGAAATGCAGTTGACATAGCTAATAACCCTGGTCCAGTGGTCATCAACCCTTTCTGAGTCAAAATGCAAGCCGAGATCGATGAGGTTTGTGCAGTAGGCTATAGGCCCAATACATTATCACTGCATATTGGCTATGCTTGAATTGCCCTGCCAATGTTGTTCTTCTCAGACCACTTTGAAGTAATATTATTAACAAAACGTAGGTATACGATCACACTGGTAATAGATCATTTGTTGTATTACTTGTAAGGCACAGCTGAGTGAGCATAATAAATAGCTTTTGAATTTTTTGAACTGGACTGATGGCCTGCATCTGATGGTCAGTTTGAGTGGAGGGAGCAGCGGTGAGGCTGCCTCTGACACGACTCACCGTCCTTCCTCTCTCCCTCCGCTGAGAAAAGGGGGCACAGACCAGTCGATCACCTGGTTGGTGACCACTGCCCTAGTCCATTATGGTACTGATTCAAGATCAGTACCATAAAGGGTCTTCATTTCCCACGATCCTACATACCAACTGAGTGACTGACGATCCTACCTACCAACTGAGTGACTGACGATCCTATCTACCGAGTGACTAACGATCCTACCTACCAACTGAGTGATTGACGATCCTACCCACCAACTGAGTGACTGACGATCCTACCTACCAACTGAGTGACTGACGATCCTACCTACCAACTGAGTGACTGACGATCCTACCTACCAACTGAGTGACTGACGATCCTACCTACCAACTGAGTGACTGATGATCCTACCTACCAACTGAGTGACTGACGATCCTACCTACCAACTGAGTGACTGACGATCCTACCTACCAACTGAGTGACTGACGATCCTACCTACCAACTGAGTGACTGACGATCCTACCTACCGAGTGACTAACGATCCTACCTACCAACTGAGTGACTGACGATCCTACACACCAACTGAGTGACTGACGATCCTACCTACCAACTGAGTGACTGACGATCCTGCCTACCAACTGAGTGACTGACGATCCTACCTACCAACTGAGTGACTGACGATCCTACCAACTGAGTGACTGACGATCCTACCTACTGAGTGACTGACGATCCTACCAACTGAGTGACTGACGATCCTACCTACCAACTGAGTGACTGACGATCCTACCTACAGTGGTTCTTCCTTTAAAAGTTGCGTCATACTGCAGGACACCTTGCAGGCTGCCGCAAAATTCTATGGCACGTTATTTTTGTCAGCCATTAATGCTAGTTAGTGCTAGTTTGGCCACTAGAGGGCATCTTTGAGAACCATTTGACTTTAAAATTTCCTGTACTAGAGAATTTAAAACTTTTCTTTGTAAGAACATGGGATTGATTAAGAAATGTTGCTTAATTAATTAGATTCATATTATGGTGTTTTTATTCCAATAAAAACTAAACCGTTAGGAAAATATGGCGCTGTACAACGTGACTGGTCGGGTGTAGGCTACTGTACTAAGAGCAAAATAATCCTAACATTTCCACAACCTAATTGTAGGCTAACCAATACCCAAACGGAGATTCACTGAAAATAAAAATCTAATTGATTTATCAATGTCAGTCCCCATGCTTGTCTCAGAGCAGCGCAAAACCGTGCTGAAATAGTTGACCACATGGCATTCAGTGATATTTATTCCAATAGTAATTAGTTATGGATCCATAACGAAATAAACACCTGCATTACAATTATATATTTGTAGGGGTTGATGCATTTTTTGTTGGGGCAAATCTGGTTTTAGAGTACTTAAAACAATAAAAATCTGATTGATTTATCAAGATCAGTCCCCATGCTCTGTCATTCAGTGATATTTATTCCCTATTGTTCTGCTGATAGTTGAAATAAACATCTGCATTTTGAAAGAGTATTTTTATCATTTTATTAAGGAAAGCATACATTTATGTACAGTATATGCTTGGTCCGACATTTTGCAATTGCATGAAGTTAGAAATGTAAAACTTTAGAGTACTTAATACATTGTTTCACACCTACAGTAGCCGAGCTACTAGACTATCCTTTGTAAAGGTTGAAGAGTCTATTGTCCTGCTAACAGCCATCCTAGAAACGTTGTTACCTAATTCACAGCCTGCTACACTTGTTTTCTCTCCCTGTTTTTAGAGGAAGACAAACCAAAAGCCCACCGCCCGCCCGGCCAAACCCTCCCCTAACCCGGACGACGCTGGGCTAAATGGGTTTCCCGGTCGTGGCCGGCACGGGTATCAAACCAGCATCTGTAGAAACGCAGTGTCTTAGACCGCTGCGCCACTCGGGAGGCCCCATTCAAAGTTTTTAATGCTTATCAATTGCCTTCCACAAAGTATCAAATTACTAAAATAATACTTAAACAGGACTCAAAGAATTTAATTGAAATGTTAATACTTTTTTGGGGGATCACAGAAACAATGAGAAAATATGGAAAAATAAATAAACAATATAATGTTAATTATATAAAGCAGCCTGTGTAATCCGCACATTACTCAACACTAGTGAGACTCATGCCGCCTACGGTAGGCCTACAGTATATCAAAAAATAATTACATTTAGAGGATTCTAAATGAATATCTAAGGGCCATTTTCTGTTAGGGCAAATCTGGTCTGTGAGAATATCTAAGGGCCATTTTCCGTTAGGGCAAATCTGGTCTGTGAGAATATCTAAGGGCCATTTTCCGTTAGGGCAAATCTGGTCTGTGAGAATATCTAAGGGCCATTTTCTGTTAGGGCAAATCTGGTCTGTGAGAATATCTAAGGGACATTTTCTGTTAGGGCAAATCTGGTCTGTGAGAATATCTAAGGGCCATTTTCTGTTAGGGCAAATCTGGTCTGTGAGAATATCTAAGGGCCATTTTCCGTCAGGGCAAATCTGGTCTGTGAGAATATCTAAGGGCCATTTTCCGTTAGGGCAAATCTGGTCTGTGAGAATATCTAAGGGCCATTTTCTGTTAGGGCAAATCTGGTCTGTGAGAATATCTAAGGGCCATTTTCTGTTAGGGCAAATCTGGTCTGTGAGAATATCTAAGGGCCATTTTCCGTTAGGGCAAATCTGGTCTGTGAGAATATCTAAGGGCCATTTTCCGTTAGGGCAAATCTGGTCTGTGAGAATATCTAAGGGCCATTTTCTGTTAGGGCAAATCTGGTCTGTGAGAATATCTAAGGGCCATTTTCCGTTAGGGCAAATCTGGTCTGTGAGAATATCTAAGGGCCATTTTCCGTTAGGGCAAATCTGGTCTGTGAGAATATCTAAGGGCCATTTTCCGTTAGGGCAAATCTGGTCTGTGAGAATATCTAAGGGCCATTTTCCGTTAGGGCAAATCTGGTCTGTGAGAATATCTAAGGGCCATTTTCCGTTAGGGCAAATCTGGTCTGTGAGAATATCTAAGGGGCTTTTATATAATTATAATGCAGGGTTAATAATAATACATTGCTGTGTTTTAAAAAATAACTCTATTTTGGAGATGATTTCGTTTCAAATAACCAAAAGTGAGCGATTGTAATCTGAAATATTGGAAAAAGGCCATTCTTGAACATGGGGCGAGACATTCTTACTAATTTGTAGATAAAGCCAGTTTGTTATTTAGAATGATTTATTTATGTTTTTAGAGAGAAAGAAAAAGCCCACCGTGCCTATTTCTTGGAAAATCATCAGTCCACATGTCAAGTGAAATTCTCCCATTGTATTTACCCAAGTTCTCTCTTAACTCCAGGACCACCGATAGTTTTTGTTGTTGTTGCCTGATGCAGGAGAGACTCAGACTGAAAACGCCTTCATTAATTGCCGTAGTTTAGAATACCGATAGATCAGCGTTCTAACTGCCACTTGTGATAGTGTGGTGCAATGACATCACCATCTACCACTAACAGCCGCAGCATAAATTCGTAACTTTTAAAGGAAGAACCACTGTACCAACTGAGTGACTGACGATTCTACCTACCTACCTACCTACCTACCGAGTGACTGACGATTCTACCTAACGAGTGACTGACGATTCTACCTACCGAGTGCTTGACGATCCTACCTACCTACCAACTGAGTGACTGACGATCCTACCTACCTACCAACTGAGTGACAGACAATCCTACCTACCTACCTACCAACTGAGTGACTGACGATCCTACCTACTTACCTACCAACTGAGTGACTGACGAACCTACCAACTGAGTGACTGACGAACCTACCTACCTACCAACTGAGTGACTGACTGAATTGATAACTGGACCTTGACATGCTCAGAGCAGTTGTGTCAGGGTATCTTTGGCCTTGTGTAGGCGTTTTGTGCACCTCCCGTCTTCTTAGGCTGGTCCCCGAGGGCCAAAGACTAGCACAGTCCTGTCCGGTGGTACTTTTTCTAGACACTACTGTCTGGTCAGGTCAGGTCAGGGCTGGAGTAACACTGCTGTCTGGTCAGGGCTGGAGTAACACTGCTGTCTGGTCAGGGCTGGAGTAACACTACTGTCTGGTCAGGTCAGGGCTGGAGTAACACTGCTGTCTGGTCAGGGCTGGAGTAACACTGCTGTCAGGTCAGGGCTGGAGTAACACTACTGTCTGGTCAGGGCTGGAGTAACACTACTGTCTGGTCAGGTCAGTGCTGGAGTAACACTACTGTCAGGTCAGGGCTGGAGTAACACTACTGTCTGGTCAGGGCTGGAGTAACACTACTGTCAGGTCAGGGCTGGAGTAACACTACTGTCAGGTCAGGGCTGGAGTAACACTACTGTCTGGTTAGGTCAGGGCTGGAGTAACACTGCTGTCTGGTCAGGGCTGGAGTAACACTGCTGTCAGGTCAGGGCTTGAGTAACACTACTGTCAGGTCAGGGCTTGAGTAACACTACTGTCTGGTCAGGTCAGTGCTGGAGTAACACTACTGTCAGGTCAGGGCTGGAGTAACACTACTGTCTGGTCAGGGCTGGAGTAACACTGCTGTCTGGTCAGGTCAGGGCTGGAGTAACACTACTGTCAGGTCAGGGCTGGAGTAACACTACTGTCAGGTCAGGGCTGGAGTAACACTACTGTCTGGTCAGGTCAGGGCTGGAGTAACACTACTGTCAGGTCAGGGCTGGAGTAACACTAGTGTCTGGTCAGGGCTGGAGTAACACTGCTGTCTGGTCAGGTCAGGGCTGGAGTAACACTACTGTCAGGTCAGGGCTGGAGTAACACTACTGTCAGGTCAGGGCTGGAGTAACACTACTGTCTGGTCAGGTCAGGGCTGGAGTAACACTACTGTCAGGTCAGGGCTGGAGTAACACTACTGTCTGGTCAGGTCAGGGCTGGAGTAACACTGCTGTCTGGTCAGGGCTGGAGTAACACTACTGTCAGGTCAGGGCTGGAGTAACACTACTGTCTGGTCAGGGCTGGAGTAACATTACTATCTGGTCAGGGCTGGAGTAACACTGCTGTCTGGTCAGGTCAGGGCTGGAGTAACACTACTGTCTGGTCAGGGCTGGAGTAACACTACTGTCAGGTCAGGGCTGGAGTAACACTACTGTCTGGTCAGGGCTGGAGTAACACAACTGTCTGGTCAGGGCTGGAGTAACACTACTGTCTGGTCAGGTCAGGGCTGGGCTGGGATGGAGTAACACTACTGTCTGGTCAGGGCTGGAGTAACACTACTGTCAGGTCAGGGCTGGAGTAACACTACTGCCTGGTCAGGTCAGTGCTGGAGTAACACTACTATCAGGTCAGTGCTGGAGTAACACTACTGTCTGGTCAGGGCTGGAGTAACACTACTGTCAGGTCAGTGCTGGAGTAACACTACTGTCTGGTCAGTGCTGGAGTAACACTACTGTCAGGTCAGTGCTGGAGAAACACTACTGCCTGGTCAGGGCTGGAGTAACACTACTGTCTGGTCAGGGCTGGAGTAACACTACTGTCTGGTCAGGGCTGGAGTAACACTACTGTCTGGTCAGGTCAGTGCTGGAGTAACATTACTGTCTGGTCAGGGCTGGAGTAACACTACTGTCAGGTCAGGGCTGGAGTAACACTACTGTCTGGTCAGGTCTGGAGTAACACTACTGTCTGGTCAGGGTTGGAGTAACACTACTGTCAAGTCAGGGTTGGAGTAACACTACTGTCTGGTCAGAGCTGGAGTAACACTACTGCCTGGTCAGGTCAGAGCTGGAGTAACACTACTGTCTGGTCAGGGCTGGAGTAACACTACTGTCTGGTCAGGGCTGGAATAACACTACTGTCAGGTCAGGTTTGGAGTAACACTACTGTCAAGTCAGGGTTGGAGTAACACTACTGTCTGGTCAGAGCTGGAGTAACACTACTGCCTGGTCAGGTCAGAGCTGGAGTAACACTACTGTCTGGTCAGGGCTGGAGTAACACTACTGTCTGGTCAGGGCTGGAGTAACACTACTGTCTGGTCAGGGCTGGAGTAACACTACTGCCTGGTCAGGGCTGGAGTAACACTGCTGTCTGGTCAGGTCAAGGCTGGAGTAACATTACTGTCTGGTCAGGTCAGTGCTGGAGTAACATTACTGTCTGGTCAGGGCTGGAGTAACACTACTGTCTGGTCAGGGCTGGAGTAACACTACTGTCAGGTCAGGGTTGGAGTAACACTACTGTCAGGTCAGGGTTGGAGTAACACTACTGTCAGGTCAGGGTTGGAGTAACACTACTGTCTGGTCAGGGCTGGAGTAACACTACTGTCTGGTCAGGGCTGGAGTAACACTACTGTCTGGTCAGGGTTGGAGTAACACTAAAGTCTGGTCAGGGTTGGAGTAACACTACTGTCTGGTCAGGGCTAGAGTAACACTACTGTCTGGTCAGGGTTGGAGAACCACTACTGTCTGGTCAGGGCTGGAGTAACACTACTGTCTGGTCAGGGTTGGAGTAACACTACTGTCTGGTCAGGGCTGGAGTAACACTACTGTCTGGTCAGGGCTGGAGTAACACTGCTGTCTGGTCAGGGCTGGAGTAACACTACTGTCTGGTTAGGTCAGGGCTGGAGTAACACTGCTGTCTGGTCAGGGCTGGAGTAACACTGCTGTCAGGTCAGGGCTTGAGTAACACTACTGTCAGGTCAGGGCTTGAGTAACACTACTGTCTGGTCAGGTCAGTGCTGGAGTAACACTACTGTCAGGTCAGGGCTGGAGTAACACTACTGTCTGGTCAGGGCTGGAGTAACACTACTGTCAGGTCAGGGCTGGAGTAACACTACTGTCTGGTTAGGTCAGGGCTGGAGTAACACTGCTGTCTGGTCAGGGCTGGAGTAACACTGCTGTCAGGTCAGGGCTTGAGTAACACTACTGTCAGGTCAGGGCTTGAGTAACATTACTGTCTGGTCAGGTCAGTGCTGGAGTAACACTACTGTCAGGTCAGGGCTGGAGTAACACTACTGTCTGGTCAGGGCTGGAGTAACACTGCTGTCTGGTCAGGTCAGGGCTGGAGTAACACTACTGTCAGGTCAGGGCTGGAGTAACACTACTGTCAGGTCAGGGCTGGAGTAACACTACTGTCTGGTCAGGTCAGGGCTGGAGTAACACTGCTGTCTGGTCAGGGCTGGAGTAACACTGCTGTCAGGTCAGGGCTTGAGTAACACTACTGTCAGGTCAGGGCTTGAGTAACACTACTGTCTGGTCAGGTCAGTGCTGGAGTAACACTACTGTCAGGTCAGGGCTGGAGTAACACTACTGTCTGGTCAGGGCTGGAGTAACACTGCTGTCTGGTCAGGTCAGGGCTGGAGTAACACTACTGTCAGGTCAGGGCTGGAGTAACACTACTGTCAGGTCAGGGCTGGAGTAACACTACTGTCTGGTCAGGTCAGGGCTGGAGTAACACTACTGTCAGGTCAGGGCTGGAGTAACACTACTGTCTGGTCAGGTCAGGGCTGGAGTAACACTGCTGTCTGGTCAGGGCTGGAGTAACACTACTGTCAGGTCAGGGCTGGAGTAACACTACTGTCTGGTCAGGTCAGGGCTGGAGTAACACTACTGTCAGGTCAGGGCTGGAGTAACACTACTGTCTGGTCAGGTCAGGGCTGGAGTAACACTGCTGTCTGGTCAGGGCTGGAGTAACACTACTGTCAGGTCAGGGCTGGAGTAACACTACTGTCTGGTCAGGGCTGGAGTAACATTACTATCTGGTCAGGGCTGGAGTAACACTGCTGTCTGGTCAGGTCAGGGCTGGAGTAACACTACTGTCTGGTCAGGGCTGGAGTAACACTACTGTCAGGTCAGGGCTGGAGTAACACTACTGTCTGGTCAGGGCTGGAGTAACACAACTGTCTGGTCAGGGCTGGAGTAACACTACTGTCTGGTCAGGTCAGGGCTGGGCTGGGATGGAGTAACACTACTGTCTGGTCAGGGCTGGAGTAACACTACTGTCAGGTCAGGGCTGGAGTAACACTACTGCCTGGTCAGGTCAGTGCTGGAGTAACACTACTATCAGGTCAGTGCTGGAGTAACACTACTGTCTGGTCAGGGCTGGAGTAACACTACTGTCAGGTCAGTGCTGGAGTAACACTACTGTCTGGTCAGTGCTGGAGTAACACTACTGTCAGGTCAGTGCTGGAGAAACACTACTGCCTGGTCAGGGCTGGAGTAACACTACTGTCTGGTCAGGGCTGGAGTAACACTACTGTCTGGTCAGGGCTGGAGTAACACTACTGTCTGGTCAGGTCAGTGCTGGAGTAACATTACTGTCTGGTCAGGGCTGGAGTAACACTACTGTCAGGTCAGGGCTGGAGTAACACTACTGTCTGGTCAGGTCTGGAGTAACACTACTGTCAGGTCAGGGCTGGAATAACACTACTGTCAGGTCAGGGCTGGAGTAACACTACTGTCAGGTCAGGTTTGGAGTAACACTACTGTCAAGTCAGGGTTGGAGTAACACTACTGTCTGGTCAGAGCTGGAGTAACACTACTGCCTGGTCAGGTCAGAGCTGGAGTAACACTACTGTCTGGTCAGGGCTGGAGTAACACTACTGTCTGGTCAGGGCTGGAGTAACACTACTGTCTGGTCAGGGCTGGAGTAACACTACTGCCTGGTCAGGGCTGGAGTAACACTGCTGTCTGGTCAGGTCAAGGCTGGAGTAACATTACTGTCTGGTCAGGTCAGTGCTGGAGTAACATTACTGTCTGGTCAGGGCTGGAGTAACACTACTGTCTGGTCAGGGCTGGAGTAACACTACTGTCAGGTCAGGGTTGGAGTAACACTACTGTCAGGTCAGGGTTGGAGTAACACTACTGTCAGGTCAGGGTTGGAGTAACACTACTGTCTGGTCAGGGCTGGAGTAACACTACTGTCTGGTCAGGGCTGGAGTAACACTACTGTCTGGTCAGGGTTGGAGTAACACTAAAGTCTGGTCAGGGTTGGAGTAACACTACTGTCTGGTCAGGGCTAGAGTAACACTACTGTCTGGTCAGGGTTGGAGAACCACTACTGTCTGGTCAGGGCTGGAGTAACACTACTGTCTGGTCAGGGTTGGAGTAACACTACTGTCTGGTCAGGGCTGGAGTAACACTACTGTCTGGTCAGGGCTGGAGTAACACTACTGTCTGGTCAGGGTTGGAGTAACACTACTGTCTGGTCAGGGCTGGAGTAACACTACTGTCTGGTCAGGGCTGGAGTAACACTACTGTCTGGTCAGGGTTGGAGTAACACTACTGTCTGGTCAGGGCTGGAGTAACACTGCTGTCTGGTCAGGTCAGGGCTGGAGTAACACTACTGTCTGGTCAGGGCTGGAGTAACACTACTGTCAGGTTAGGGCTGGAGTAACACTACTGTCTGGTCAGGGCTGGAGTAACACAACTGTCTGGTCAGGGCTGGAGTAACACTACTGTCTGGTCAGGTCAGGGCTGGAGTAACACAACTGTCTGGTCAGGGCTGGAGTAACACTACTGTCTGGTCAGGTCAGGGCTGGGCTGGGATGGAGTAACACTACTGTCTGGTCAGGGCTGGAGTAACACTACTGTCAGGTCAGGGCTGGAGTAACACTACTGCCTGGTCAGGTCAGTGCTGGAGTAACACTACTGTCAGGTCAGTGCTGGAGTAACACTACTGTCTGGTCAGGACTGGAGTAACACTACTGTCTGGTCAGGGCTGGAGTAACACTACTGTCAGGTCAGTGCTGGAGTAACACTACTGTCTGGTCAGTGCTGGAGTAACACTACTGTCAGGTCAGTGCTGGAGTAACACTACTGTCAGGTCAGGGTTGGAGTAACACTACTGTCAGGTCAGGGTTGGAGTAACACTACTGTCTGGTCAGGGCTGGAGTAACACTACTGCCTGGTCAGGTCAGTGCTGGAGTAACACTACTGCCTGGTCAGGGCTGGAGTAACACTGCTGTCTGGTCAGGTCAGGGCTGGAGTAACCTTACTGTCTGGTCAGGTCAGTGCTGGAGTAACATTACTGTCTGGTCAGGGCTGGAGTAACACTACTGTCTGGTCAGGGCTGGAGTAACACTACTGTCAGGTCAGGGTTGGAGTAACACTACTGTCAGGTCAGGGTTGGAGTAACACTACTGTCAGGTCAGGGTTGGAGTAACACTACTGTCTGGTCAGGGCTGGAGTAACACTACTGTCTGGTCAGGGCTGGAGTAACACTACTGTCTGGTCAGGGTTGGAGTAACACTACTGTCTGGTCAGGGTTGGAGTAACACTACTGTCTGGTCAGGGCTGGAGTAACACTACTGTCAGGTCAGTGCTGGAGTAACACTACTGCCTGGTCAGGGCTGGAGTAACACTACTGTCTGGTCAGGGCTGGAGTAACACTACTGTCTGGTCAGTGCTGGAGTAACACTACTGTCTGGTCAGGTCAGTGCTGGAGTAACATTACTGTCTGGTCAGGGCTGGAGTAACACTACTGTCTGGTCAGGGCTGGAGTAACACTACTGTCAGGTCAGGGTTGGAGTAACACTACTGTCTGGTCAGGGCTGGAGTAACACTACTGCCTGGTCAGGTCAGTGCTGGAGTAACACTACTGCCTGGTCAGGTCAGTGCTGGAGTAACACTACCACTTGGTCAGGGCTGGAGTAACACTGCTGTCTGGTCAGGTCAGGGCTGGAGTAACATTACTGTCTGGCCAGGTCAGTGCTGGAGTAACATTACTGTCTGGTCAGGGCTGGAGTAACAATACTGTCTGGTCAGGGCTGGAGTAACACTACTGTCAGGTCAGGGTTGGAGTAACACTACTGTCAGGTCAGGGTTGGAGTAACACTACTGTCAGGTCAGGGTTGGAGTAACACTACTGTCTGGTCAGGGCTGGAGTAACACTACTGTCAGGTCAGGGTTGGAGTAACACTACTGTCAGGTCAGGGTTGGAGTAACACTACTGTCAGGTCAGGGTTGGAGTAACACTACTGTCTGGTCAGGGTTGGAGTAACACTACTGTCTGGTCAGGGCTGGAGTAACACTACTGTCTGGTCAGGGCTGGAGTAACACTACTGTCTGGTCAGGGCTGGAGTAACACTACTGTCTGGTCAGGGTTGGAGTAACACTACTGTCTGGTCAGGGCTGGAGTAACACTACTGTCTGGTCAGGGTTGGAGTAACACTACTGTCTGGTCAGGGCTGGAGTAACACTACTGTCTGGTCAGGGTTGGAGTAACACTACTGTCTGGTCAGGGCTGGAGTAACACTACTGTCTGGTCAGGGTTGGAGTAACACTACTGTCTGGTCAGGGCTGGAGTAACACTACTGTCTGGTCAGGGCTGGAGTAACACTACTGTCTGGTCAGGGCTGGAGTAACGCTACTGTCTGGTCAGGGCTGGAGTAACACTACTGTCAGGTCAGGGCTGGAGTAACACTACTGTCTGGTCAGGGTTGGAGTAACACTACTGTCTGGTCAGGGCTGGAGTAACACTGCTGTCTGGTCAGGGCTGGAGTAACACTACTGTCAGGTCAGGTCAGGTCAGGGTTGGAGTAACACTGCTGTCTGGTTAGGGCAGGAGTAACACTACTGTCTGGTCAGGGCTGGAGTAACACTGCTGTCTGGTCAGGGCTGGAGTAACACTACTGTCTGGTCAGGTCAGGTCAGGGTTGGAGTAACACTGCTGTCAGGTCAGGGCTGGAGTAACACTACTGTCTGGTCAGGGCTGGAGTAACACTGCTGTCTGGTCAGGGCTGGAGTAACACTACTGTCTGGTCAGGGCTGGAGTAACACTACTGTCTGGTCAGGTCAGGGCTGGAGTAACACTACTGTCAGGTCAGGGCTGGAGTAACACTACTGTCTGGTCAGGTCAGGGCTGGAGTAACACTGCTGTCAGGTCAGGGCTGGAGTAACACTACTGTCTGGTCAGGGCTGGAGTAACACTACTGTCTGGTCAGGGCTGGAGTAACACTACTGTCTGGTCAGGGCTGGAGTAACACTACTGTCTGGTCAGGGCTGGAGTAACACTACTGTCTGGTCAGGGCTGGAGTAACACTGCTGTCTGGTCAGGGCTGGAGTAACACTACTGTCTGGTCAGGTCAGGGCTGGAGTAACACTACTGTCAGGTCAGGGCTGGAGTAACACTGCTGTCAGGTCAGGGCTGGAGTAACACTGCTGTCAGGTCAGGGCTGGAGTAACACTACTGTCTGGTCAGGGCTGGAGTAACACTACTGTCAGGTCAGGGTTGGAGTAACACTACTGTCAGGTCAGGGTTGGAGTAACACTACTGTCAGGTCAGGGTTGGAGTAACACTACTGTCTGGTCAGGGCTGGAGTAACACTACTGTCTGGTCAGGGCTGGAGTAACACTACTGTCTGGTCAGGGCTGGAGTAACACTACTGTCAGGTCAGTGCTGGTGTAACACTACTGTCAGGTCAGGGCTGGAGTAACACTACTGTCAGGTCAGGGTTGGAGTAACACTACTGTCAGGTCAGGGTTGGAGTAACACTACTGTCTGGTCAGGGCTGGAGTAACACTACTGCCTGGTCAGGTCAGTGCTGGAGTAACACTACTGCCTGGTCAGGGCTGGAGTAACACTGCTGTCTGGTCAGGGCTGGAGTAACACTACTGTCTGGTCAGGTCAGTGCTGGAGTAACATTACTGTCTGGTCAGGGCTGGAGTAACACTACTGTCTGGTCAGGCCTGGAGTAACACTACTGTCAGGTCAGGGTTGGAGGAACACTACTGTCAGGTCAGGGTTGGAGTAACACTACTGTCAGGTCAGGGTTGGAGTAACACTACTGTCTGGTCAGGGCTGGAGTAACACTACTGTCTGGTCAGGGCTGGAGTAACACTACTGTCTGGTCAGGGTTGGAGTAACACTACTGTCTGGTCAGGGTTGGAGTAACACTACTGTCTGGTCAGGGTTGGAGTAACACTACTGTCTGGTCAGGGCTGGAGTAACACTACTGTCAGGTCAGTGCTGGAGTAACACTACTGCCTAGTCAGGGCTGGAGTAACACTACTGTCTGGTCAGGGCTGGAGTAACACTACTGTCTTGTCAGGGCTGGAGTAACACTACTGTCTGGTCAGGTCAGTGCTGGAGTAACATTACTGTCTGGTCATGGCTGGAGTAACACTACTGTCTGGTCAGGGCTGGAGTAACACTACTGTCAGGTCAGGGCTGGAGTAACACTACTGCCTGGTCAGGGCTGGAGTAACACTGCTGTCTGGTCAGGTCAGGGCTGGAGTAACATTACTGTCTGGTCAGGTCAGTGCTGGAGTAACATTACTGTCTGGTCAGGGCTGGAGTAACAATACTGTCTGGTCAGGGCTGGAGTAACACTACTGTCAGGTCAGGGTTGGAGTAACACTACTGTCTGGTCAGGGCTGGAGTAACACTACTGTCTGGTCAGGGTTGGAGTAACACTACTGTCTGGTCAGGGCTGGAGTAACACTACTGTCTGGTCAGGGTTGGAGTAACACTACTGTCTGGTCAGGGTTGGAGTAACACTACTGTCTGGTCAGGGCTGGAGTAACACTACTGTCTGGTCAGGGTTGGAGTAACACTACTGTCTGGTCAGGGCTGGAGTAACACTACTGTCTGGTCAGGGTTGGAGTAACACTACTGTCTGGTCAGGGCTGGAGTAACACTACTGTCTGGTCAGGGTTGGAGTAACACTACTGTCTGGTCAGGGCTGGAGTAACACTACTGTCTGGTCAGGGTTGGAGTAACACTACTGTCTGGTCAGGGCTGGAGTAACACTACTGTCTGGTCAGGGCTGGAGTAACACTACTGTCTGGTCAGGGCTGGAGTAACGCTACTGTCTGGTCAGGGCTGGAGTAACACTACTGTCAGGTCAGGGCTGGAGTAACACTACTGTCTGGTCAGGGTTGGAGTAACACTACTGTCTGGTCAGGGCTGGAGAAACACTGCTGTCTGGTCAGGGCTGGAGTAACACTACTGTCAGGTCAGGTCAGGTCAGGGTTGGAGTAACACTGCTGTCTGGTCAGGGCTGGAGTAACACTACTGTCTGGTCAGGGCTGGAGTAACACTGCTGTCTGGTCAGGGCTGGAGTAACACTACTGTCTGGTCAGGTCAGGTCAGGGTTGGAGTAACACTGCTGTCTGGTCAGGGCTGGAGTAACACTGCTGTCTGGTCAGGGCTGGAGTAACACTACTGTCTGGTCAGGGCTGGAGTAACACTACTGTCTGGTCAGGTCAGGGCTGGAGTAACACTACTGTCAGGTCAGGGCTGGAGTAACACTACTGTCTGGTCAGGTCAGGGCTGGAGTAACACTGCTGTCAGGTCAGGGCTGGAGTAACACTGCTGTCTGGTCAGGGCTGGAGTAACACTACTGTCTGGTCAGGTCAGGGCTGGAGTAACACTACTGTCAGGTCAGGGCTGGAGTAACACTGCTGTCAGGTCAGGGCTGGAGTGACACTACTGTCTGGTCAGGGTTTAAGTAACACTACTGTCAGGTCAGGGTTGGAGTAACACTACTGTCTGGTCAGGGCTGGAGTAACACTACTGTCTGGTCAGGGTTTAAGTAACACTACTGTCAGGTCAGGGTTGGAGTAACACTACTGTCAGGTCAGGGTTGGAGTAACACTACTGTCTGGTCAGGGCTGGAGTAACACTACTGTCTGGTCAGGGCTGGAGTAACACTACTGTCTGGTCAGGGCTGGAGTAACACTACTGTCTGGTCAGGGTTGGAGTAACACTACTGTCTGGTCAGGGTTGGAGTAACACTACTGTCTGGTCAGGGTTGGAGTAACACTACTGTCTGGTCAGGGCTGGAGTAACACTACTGTCTGGTCAGGGTTGGAGTAACACTACTGTCTGGTCAGGGCTGGAGTAACACTACTGTCTGGTCAGGGCTGGAGTAACACTACTGTCTGGTCAGGGCTGGAGTAACACTACTGTCTGGTCAGGGCTGGAGTAACACTACTGTCAGGTCACGGCTGGAGTAACACTACTGTCAGGTCAGGGCTGGAGTAACACTACTGTCAGGTCAGGTCAGGTCAGGGTTGGAGTAACACTGCTGTCTGGTCAGGGTTGGAGTAACACTACTGTCTGGTCAGGGCTGGAGTAACACTACTGTCTGGTCAGGGTTGGAGTAACACTACTGTCTGGTCAGGGCTGGAGTAACACTACTGTCTGGTCAGGGCTGGAGTAACACTACTGTCTGGTCAGGGCTGGAGTAACACTACTGTCTGGTCAGGGCTGGAGTAACACTACTGTCAGGTCAGGGCTGGAATAACACTACTGTCAGGTCAGGGCTGGAGTAACACTACTGTCTGGTCAGGGCTGGAGTAACACTACTGTCTGGTCAGGTCAGGGCTGGAGTAACATTACTGTCTGGTCAGGGCTGGAGTAACACTACTGTCAGGTCAGGGCTGGAGTAACATTACTGTCTGGTCAGGGCTGGAGTAACATTACTGTCAGGTCAGGGCTGGAGTAACACTACTGTCAGGTCAGGGCTGGAGTAACACTACTGTCAGGTCAGGGCTGGAATAACACTACTGTCAGGTCAGGGCTGGAGTAACACTACTGTCTGGTCAGGGCTGGAGTAACACTACTGTCTGGTCAGGTCAGGGCTGGAGTAACATTACTGTCTGGTCAGGGCTGGAGTAACACTACTGTCAGGTCAGGGCTGGAGTAACATTACTGTCTGGTCAGGGCTGGAGTAACATTACTGTCTGGTCAGGGCTGGAGTAACACTACTGTCAGGTCAGGGCTGGAGTAACATTACTGTCTGGTCAGGGCTGGAGTAACACTACTGTCAGGTCAGGGCTGGAGTAACACTACTGTCAGGTCAGGGCTGGAGTAACACTACTGTCAGGTCAGGTCAGGTCAGGGTTGGAGTAACACTGCTGTCTGGTCAGGGCTGGAGTAACACTACTGTCTGGTCAGGGCTGGAGTAACACTGCTGTCTGGTCAGGGCTGGAGTAACACTACTGTCTGGTCAGGTCAGGTCAGGGTTGGAGTAACACTGCTGTCTGGTCAGGGCTGGAGTAACACTACTGTCTGGTCAGGGCTGGAGTAACACTGCTGTCTGGTCAGGGCTGGAGTAACACTACTGTCTGGTCAGGGCTGAAGTAACACTACTGTCTGGTCAGGTCAGGGCTGGAGTAACACTACTGTCAGGTCAGGGCTGGAGTAACACTACTGTCTGGTCAGGTCAGGGCTGGAGTAACACTGCTGTCAGGTCAGGGCTGGAGTAACACTGCTGTCTGGTCAGGGCTGGAGTAACACTACTGTCTGGTCAGGTCAGGGCTGGAGTAACACTACTGTCAGGTCAGGGCTGGAGTAACACTGCTGTCAGGTCAGGGCTGGAGTGACACTACTGTCTGGTCAGGGCTGGAGTAACACTACTGTCAGGTCAGGGTTTAAGTAACACTACTGTCAGGTCAGGGTTGGAGTAACACTACTGTCAGGTCAGGGTTGGAGTAACACTACTGTCTGGTCAGGGCTGGAGTAACACTACTGTCTGGTCAGGGCTGGAGTAACACTACTGCCTGGTCAGGGCTGGAGTAACACTACTGTCTGGTCAGGGTTGGAGTAACACTACTGTCTCGTCAGGGTTGGAGTAACACTACTGTCTGGTCAGGGTTGGAGTAACACTACTGTCTGGTCAGGGCTGGAGTAACACTACTGTCTGGTCAGGGTTGGAGTAACACTACTGTCTGGTCAGGGCTGGAGTAACACTACTGTCTGGTCAGGGCTGGAGTAACACTACTGTCTGGTCAGGGCTGGAGTAACACTACTGTCTGGTCAGGGCTGGAGTAACACTACTGTCAGGTCAGGGCTGGAGTAACACTACTGTCAGGTCAGGGTTGGAGTAACACTACTGTCTGGTCAGGGCTGGAGTAACACTACTGTCTGGTCAGGGCTGGAGTAACACTACTGTCTGGTCAGGGTTGGAGTAACACTACTGTCTGGTCAGGGCTGGAGTAACACTACTGTCTGGTCAGGTCTGGAGTAACACTAATGTCTGGTCAGGTCTGGAGTAACACTACTGTCAGGTCAGGGCTGGAGTAACACTACTGTCAGGTCAGGGCTGGAGTAACACTACTGTCTGGTCAGGTCAGGGCTGGAGTAACACTACTGTCTGGTCAGGTCAGGGCTGGAGTAACACTGCTGTCTGGTCAGGGCTGGAGTAACACTACTGTCTGGTCAGGGCTGGAGTAACACTGCTGTCTGGTCAGGGCTGGAGTAACACTACTGTCTGGTCAGTGCTGGAGTAACACTACTGTCTGGTCAGGGCTGGAGTAACACTACTGTCTGGTCAGGGCTGGAGTAACACTGCTGTCTGGTCAGGGCTGGAGTAACACTGCTGTCTGGTCAGGGCTTGAGTAACACTACTGTCTGGTCAGGGCTGGAGTAACACTACTGTCAGGTCAGGTCAGTGCTGGAGTAACACTACTGTCTGGTCAGGGCTGGAGTAACACTACTGTCTGGTCAGGGCTGGAGTAACACTACTGTCTGGTCAGGGCTGGAGTAACACTACTGTCTGGTCAGGGCTGGAGTAACACTACTGTCAGGTCAGGGCTGGAGTAACACTACTGTCAGGTCAGGGTTGGAGTAACACTACTGTCTGGTCAGGGCTGGAGTAACACTACTGTCTGGTCAGGGCTGGAGTAACACTACTGTCTGGTCAGGGTTGGAGTAACACTACTGTCTGGTCAGGGCTGGAGTAACACTACTGTCTGGTCAGGTCTGGAGTAACACTAATGTCTGGTCAGGTCTGGAGTAACACTACTGTCAGGTCAGGGCTGGAGTAACACTACTGTTAGTTCAGGGCTGGAGTAACACTACTGTCTGGTCAGGTCAGGGCAGGAGTAACACTACTGTCTGGTCAGGTCAGGGCTGGAGTAACACTACTGTCAGGTCAGGTCAGTGCTGGAGTAACACTACTGTCTGGTCAGGGCTGGAGTAACACTACTGTCTGGTCAGGGCTGGAGTAACACTACTGTCTGGTCAGGTCAGTGCTGGAGTAACACTACTGTCTGGTCAGGGTTGGAGTAACACTACTGTCTGGTCAGGTCAGGGCTGGAGTAACACTGCTGTCAGGTCAGGGCTGGAGTAACACTGCTGTCTGGTCAGGGCTGGAGTAACACTACTGTCTGGTCAGGGCTGGAGTAACACTACTGTCTGGTCAGGTCAGGGCTGGAGTAACACTGCTGTCAGGTCAGGGCTGGAGTAACACAACTGTCTGGTCAGACAGAGCTCGTCATCTTCTACTGACCAGCCCTTCAGGCTACTTATTCAAAGTCAACAGCAGGTTAATCTGGAGAGAGAGAGAGAGAGAGAGAGAGAGAGAGAGAGAGAGAGAGAGAGAGAGAGAGAGAGAGAGAGAAAGAACAGAAACACAGAGCTAACAATATCCAGCATGACTCAATGTCACTCCAGACGCCACTACACACAGTGAAAAATATATTGTGATCCCAATTGGATAATCTGAAAAAAAACAAAGTTTATTAAATACACTTTAACAAAAAGACCTTGAGATCCAACAGCCATCCCCAGGGTGAGAGTGATGAACCTTGTAATACCATGCCCTTGGTTCTGATTTTGTAGTGTAGCCAGTACAAGACTTGCCTGTTCCATAGAAGGGCAAGCGATGATCTGAAGGTCCTCTCTGCTGTATTCCTCCTGAATCACAGTGTGCAGGCTCTGAAACACCTGCTGAATGTTGTTCTGTTGGAGAAAACAGCATGCTAGCCAGAGAGCTGCTGGAGAGAAAGTACACCCTCGCCGGCCCCCTTTGTATCCTAGTTGCCATGTCAACGCCGTTGTTGTGCACTTAGATTCACTTAGATTAGCACTTAGATTAGCACTTAGCCGTACACAAAGAGCCACAATAATTACTGAACAATGATTTCTCTTTAACAAGCAGAAATGAGGCTGAAAATGGTAACTGCGCATTGCTCAGCCTCAGCACCTGCTGAAAACATCTATTTGTTTTGTAGGTGTGTAGCAAAACCCTCATGAGATCCCGAACACGGTTAGCCTGGCTCCAGATCTGTTTGTGCTGTATTGCCATTTTTGTCAGGAAAGCGCAAACAGATTTGAGACCAGGCTAGTACAGGGTTGGAAAAAGGAGAATGAGAGTTTCAATTCCTCCAGCGTCTAACAGACACCCACCCGAACAGGCTTGAAGAGGATAAACTCTGTGTCTCCTTTGGCCAGGTACAAGGACATTCTTTGTAACGTGCTTGGCAGCTTGCTCTTCATCACCCGGTAGGTAGACATCACTATGTCGTTGATCTTGGCTAAAAGGGGAGGCACAGAAAGTCATTTTCCAGTTCCATACCTTCCTTCCAACACATGATTTAGAGGTTCCACTGAAATATGATGCTACTGTTTCTTACCTGGCTGTTGCCCAAGGTTGTTGAGAGAGGTTGCGGGTGAGACCTCCTAGGATCACCATGGTTTTCAGAGCAGACACCTGAAACAACACAAGTCCATCACCCTCACTCAAGGACAACATGAGTAATCTCACACCTGCCAACCTTGAAGAATTTGTATGAGTACCACTTCAGTGCGGCGGTGGAACCCCGGGACCCCACACTGCTCAAATCATAGGGAAATGCACCTTTTGTTGCCTAATAAGGATGTTGGCAGAAGGCTGCCTGTGTAGGAATCGTAGGCTATAGACTGTTAGGAGTATTTGGTAATTGGCTGCTCTTCATTAGCTAACTAGAAATATGTTTAAATGTACAATCAGGGGTCTCCTTAGGATTTTCTAACAAGGTGGTTCTGATGTAGGCCTAAGGTTGAGTAGGGGGGGGTGGGTCTGGAGGGGGTCAGCCAACTTCCCCATCAGAATTTAACTATTTGATTTTAAAAACCTATAACTGCTGTTTCCTGAAACCTACTGCAGAGTCTTAAATTATATCAAACAAAGTAGCCAACACAGAAGTCAGGTGTTTGATCGTTAATAAAATAGAGGTTGTCTCAATGACACTGACATTTTTCAAGGTGAAATTTAGGGGGGGGGGGGGGCAATGATTATTGTAATTAATAGGTGTCTTATGTGGATAGTCTTGGGAAAATGTCAACTGTCTTAGTTTTATAGTAGTCTAGTTTACTGTAGGCTATTTGGAATATGAAATAACTGAACTAGGCCTATATGAGCTTGTATCAGATCACCCTCACCTCATCCATCAAGTTCGGTCTGACTACTGGGCTACCAATCATTCAACATGCCTTGTTTTCATTGGTCAACTGCCTTATGACAGCATGAGCAGCCTACTGTTAACACACAGTACAGCTACGTTGCCTTCAGAACGTACATACATCCCATGACTTGACTTTTTCCACATTTTGTTGCTTCACAAAGTGGAATTAAAATGTATTTAATTGTCATGTATGTGAACAAGCTACACAAAATACTTGAATGTCAAAGTGGAAGAAAACATTCAACAACAAAAAATGTATTAATGGAAAATAAAACATATCTTTTGATTAAATTAGTATTCAACCACCTGAGTTAATACATGTTAGAATTACAGATGTGAGTCTTTCTGGGTATGTCTCTAAGAGCCATGCAAACCTAGATTGTACAATATTAGCCCATTATTCTTTTAAGAATTCTCAAAGCTCCGTCAAGTTGATCATTGCTAGACAGCCATTTTCAAGTCTTGCTATAGAGTTACAAGACGATTTAGGTTATTGCGTTTTAGGTTATTGTCCTGCTGAAAGGTGGATTTGTCTCCCGGTGTCTGTTAGAAAGCAGACTGAACCATGTCTTCCTCTAGGATTTTGCCTGTGCTTACCTCTATTCAATTTATTTTTATCCTAAAAAAACTCCCTAGTCCTTGACGATGAAAAGCATACCCATAACATGATGCAGCCACCACCATGCTTGAAAACATGAAGAGTGGTACTCAGTGATGAGATGTGTTGGATTTGCCTAAAACAGAATGCTTTGTATTCAGGACATAAAGTGACTTTCTGAGACACATTTTTTGCAGTTTTACTTTAGTGCCTAATATCAAATAGGATGCATGTTTTGGAATATTTTTGTTATGTAAAGACTTCCTTCTTTTTACTCAGTCATTTAGGTTATTATTGTGGAGTAACTAAACTCAGCAAAAAAAGAAAACGTCCCTTTTACAGGACCCTCTTTCAAATATAATTCGTAAAAATCCAAATAACTTCACAGATCTTCGTTGTAAAGACTTTAAACACTGTTTTCCATGCTTGTCAAATGAACCATAAACAATTAATGAACATGCACCTGTGGAACGGTCGTTAAGACACAAACAGCTTACAGACGGTAGGCAATTAAGGTCACAGTTATGAAAACTTAGGACACTAACGAGGCCTTTACACTGACTCTGAACAACACACAAAAAAAAGATGCCCAGCTCATCTGCGTGAACGTGCCGTATGCATGCTGCAAGGAGGCATGAGGACTGCAGATGTGGCCAGGGCAATAAATTGCACAGCTGATCGTCCTCGCAGTGGCAGACCACGTGTAACAACACCTGCACAGGATCGGTACATCCGAACATCACACCTGCGGGACAGGTACAGGATTGCCAGAGGTACACCAGGAACGCACAATCCCTCCATCAGCGCTCAGACTGTCCGCAATAGGCTGAGAGAGACTGGACTGAGGGCTTGTAGGCCTGTTGTAAGGCAGGTCCTCACCAGACATCATCGGCACCAACGTTGCCTATGGGCACAAACCCACCGTAGCAGGACATGACAGGACTGGCAAAAAGTGCTCTTCACTGACCAGTCGCGGTTTTGTCTCACCAGCGGTGAGTCGGATTCGTGGGTCGGATTCACGTTTTTCTTCTAAGGAATGAGCGTTACACCGAGGCCTGTACTCTAGAGCGGGATCGATTTGGAGGTGGAGGGTCCGTCATGGTGTGTCACAGCATCATCGGACTGACCTTGTTGTCATTGCAGGCAATCTCAAAGCTGTGCGTTACAGGGAAGATATCCTCCTCCCTCATGTGGTACCCTTCCTGCAGGCTCATCCTGACATGACCCTCCAGCATGACAATACCACCAGCCATACTGCTCATTCTGTGTGTGATTTCCTGCAAGACAGGAATGTCAGTGTTCTGCCATAGCCAGCGAAGAGCCCGGATCTCAATCCCATTGAGCCTGTCTGGGACCTGTTGGATCGGAGGGTGAGGGCTAGGGCCATCCCCCCCCAGAAATGTCCGGGAACTTGCAGATGCCTTGGTGGAAGAGTGGGGTAACATCTCACAGCAAGAACTGGCAAACCTGGTGCAGTCCATGAGGAGGAGATGCACTGCAGTACTTAATGCAGCTGGTGGCCACACCAGATATTGACTGTTACTTTTGATTTTGAACCCCCCTTTGTTCAGGGACACATTACTCCTTTTCTGTTAGTCACATGTCTCTGGAACTTGTTCAGTTTGTCTCAGTTGTTGAATCTTATGTTCATACACATATTTACACATGTGAGAGGACGTTTATTTTTTTGCAGAGTTTACAATGTAGTTGATCTAACCTCAGGTTTCTCTAGTCACAGCCATTTAAAAAGATGCACTATGCAGAAATCCATAACCCAAAATATTGTATTTTCAGCTGGTGTACAAAACACGAAAGTAAAAGACGCAAAAATGAAATTTAAGGCCGGGATTCATAGAAATTGCGCACATAGAACAGACCTATTGCTTCTTAGACTTGCTTTCAACGGGAATGACAATCTACATTTCTATGTGGATTTGGTCGGGTCGCCCAAATTGTGACATATTGCAGCTTTAACTAAGTGTTTTAAAGTCACCACTGGCCTCATGCTAAAATCCCCAAGCAGTTTCCTTCCTCTCCGGCAACTGAGTTAGGAGGATGCCTGTATCTTTGTAGTGACTGGGTGTATTGATACACCATCCAAAGTGTACAGTGCATTCGGAAGGTATTCAGACCCCTTGATTATTACCAAATTGTATTACGTTACAGCCTTATTCTAAAATTTATTAAATAAAAACAATCCTCAATCTACACACAATACCCCATAATGACAAAGTGAGAACAGGTTTAGAAATTTTAGCAAATGTATACATTTAAAAAAAACGAAATACCGTATTTACATAAATATTCAGACCAATTGCTATGAGACTCGAAATTGAGCGCAGGTGCATCCTGTTTCCATTGATCATCCTTGAGATGTTTCTACAACTTCATTGGAGTCCACCTGTGGTAAATTCAATTGATGACATGATTTGGAAAGGCACACACCAGTCTATATAAGGTCCTACAGTTGACAGTGCATGTCAGAGCAAAAACCAAGCCATGAGGTTGAAGGAATTGTACGTAGACCAACAAGACAGGATTGTGTCGAGGCACAGATCTGGGGAAGGGTACCAAAACATTTCTGCAGCATTGAAGGTCCCCAAGAACACAGTGGCCTCCATCATTCTTAAATGGAAGAAGTTTGGAACCACCAAGACTCCTAGAGCTGGCTGGCTTCCTAGAGCTGGCTGCCTGGCCAAACTGAGCAATTGGGGGAGATGGCCCTTGGTCAGTGAGGTTATCAAAAACTTGATGGTCACTGACAGCACTCACTTGTTCCTCTGGAGATGGGATAGCCTTCCAGAAGGACAACCATCTCTGCAGCACTACACCAATCAGGCCTGTATGGTAGAGTGGCCAAGCGTCACGTCTGGAGGAAACCTGGCACCATCCCTATGGTGAAGCATGGTGGTGGCAGCATCATGCTGAGGGGATGTTTTTCAGTGGCAGGGACTGGGAGACTAGTCAGGATCGAGGCAAGATGAATGGAGCAAAGTACAGAGATCCTTGATGAAAACCTGCTCCAGAGCGAAGGTTCACCTTCCAACATGACACTGATCTTAAGCACACATCCAAGACAACGCAGGAGTGGCTTCGGAACAAGTCTCTGAATGTCCTTGAGTGGCCCAGCCAGAGTCCGGACTTGAACCCAATCGAACATCTCTGGAGAGACCTGAAAAAATACCTGACAGAGCTTGAGAGAATCTGCAGAGAAGAATAGGAGAAACTCCCCAAATACAAGTGCCAAGCGTGTAGTGTCATACCCAAGAAGACTTGAGGCTGTAAAGCTTCAACAAAGTACTGAGTAAAGGGTCTGAATACTTATGTAAATGTGATATATTTTTATAAATTAGCAAAACATTCTAAAAACCTGTTTTTGCTTTGTCATTATGGGCTATTTTGTGTAGATGAGGGAAAATAACAATTTCATCTATTTTAGAATAAGGCTGTAACGTAACAAAATGTGGAAGAAGTCAAGGAGTCTGAATACTTTCCGAATGCACTGTAAATAATAATTTCACCATGCTCAAAGGGATATATATATATTTTTCATCTACCAATAGTTGCCCTTCTTTGCGAGGCATTGGAAAACATCCCTGGTCTTTCTCATTGAATATGTGCTTGAAATTCACTGCTTGAATCAGGGACCTAACAGACAGTTGTATGTGTGGGGTAGTCATTCAACAATCATGTTCAACACTATTATTTCAAACAGAGTTAGTCCATGCAAATGATCTGACGTGTTAAGCACATTCTTACTGCTGAAGTTATTTAGGCCATGACAGAGGGGTTGAATACTTGACTCAAGACATTTCAGCTTTTCATTTTTTATTAACTTCTAAAAACATAATTCCACTTTGACATCATGGGGTATTGTGTGTAGGCAAGTGACACAAAATCTAAATGTAATACATTTTAAATCCAAGCTGTGTGAATACTTTATGAAGGCACTTTCTTTCAAGAGGACAGATCAAGAAGTGATTAATTAACATAGTCCTACTAATCTTTTAACAGTCTAAAGCATGAAACACACAGAGAATCTCACTGCTGATAGACTGGTACTCATCACAGCGGGAGGCCGTTCCTTCTCCTGCTTGAACAAAAAGTTGTACCTGCTGCGTACCAACCCGGTAGCGGCGAACATCCGCGGATGAGCCAGTCACACTTCATATGCAATGGTAGCTAGCTAAGTGCACAAACGCAATGCACACAACAATAAATACTTCCTCCAAGCTAGCTAACCAGTGACCCTCCCCTACACCCAAAATAATAATTAAAACAGAAGTGGATGGCAGAGAACATGTCTACCATTTACCCTCACTTCCTGGACAGAACAGAGCCTGAGATATACAGTTTACCCTCACTTCCTGGAAAGAACAGAGCCTGAGATATACAGTTTATCATCACTTCCTGGACAGAACAGAGCCTGAGATATACCGTTTACCCTCACTTCCTGGACAGAACAGAGCCTGATATACCGTTTACCCTCAATTCGTGGACAGAACAGAGCCTGAGATATACCGTTTACCCTCACTTCCTGGACAGAACAGAGCCTGAGATATACCGTTTACCCTCACTTCCTGGACAGAACAGAGCCTGAGATATACCGTTTACCCTCACTTCCTGGACAGAACAGAGCCTGAGATATGCAGTTTTATAAACTGTTCTTCATCCTGTAAGCACTATATGGCAACGCAGGAATGTTTATAGAGCACAGGGCTGCGGGCCAGAAGGTTGTGGGTACACAGACCCCTGTGGACAAGAGTAGGGATGGAAAGATGTTTATAGTAAAAGCATTGCATGAATCTATCATCATATTTGCAGGTCGGGAAAAAAATGAAAGGCCTTTTATAAAAATGTCATGCAATTCTACGTAATTTTACACATTAGTAGAATCTTTTTTAATAATACCACACAAATCCCAGGCTAAGAATGGACAGAGAGATAGGCTTATGTTGTCATCTTATCCTATTTCTCCAATGCCAAATCAGTGCATCTTGTTTGCAAATAATTTAATAATTAGGAATCGGGGGAGAATAGTACTTTCAAAAGTTAGGCCTACCTTCCCTCCCCAGACACAGAAGGTTTACTGACACAGGCAAATGTAAGCTTTAACTGCTACTCTTCCGTGGCTTAACCCAACGAGAGAAGGTCAACAGGTTTCCCTAAAAGTTGTTTGGCTTTAAACATCTTCTATTGTACAGAAAGTGAATAGCTTATACCAATTGACAGTGACAGAATTCGATTTCAACGCAAAGGACATTTTTTGGTCTACCTTGGCTATAGAAGATTGTAGCTCCGCCTCTTAATGTCAAAGAAACTAAAACAATGATATTCCCATAATGCATCAGTCACATCTTTCCCAGGTATTTTACAGCTTGTTTCTAGCATAAAGCATCACAGACCGAAACGCTATTATAAATCACTTTATATAATCGGATCCGTAAGCTAACAAATCAAATGTATTTATATAGCCCTTCTTACATCAGCTGATATCTCAAAGTGGTGTACAGAAACCCAGCCTAAAACACCAAACAGCAAGCAATGCAGGTGTAGAAGCACGGTGGCTAGGAAAAACTCCCTAGAAAGGCCAGAACCTAGGAAGAAACCTAGAGGAATCAGGTTCTGAGGGGTGGCCAGTCCTCTTCTGGCTGTGCTGGGTGGAGATTATAAGAGTACATGGCCATTAAGGCCAGATAGTTCTTCAAGATGTTCAAACGTTTATAGATGACCAACAGGGTGAAATAATAAATCACAGTGGATATAGCTGGTTTGTAGCATAAAGCATCACCGATCAAAATGCTGTTATAAATGACTTGATATCCTTCAAATCGGTTTTATTTTCTTCAAAATCTTACGCTAACAAAAGGGTAGACTTGCGATTTTTGACATTTTCTTTATTAAAATGAAGGCCTAAGGCATACTCTCTCACACTCCCTCAATTCGAGTCTTGGTTTTAACATAACAGCCCCTCACTGACAAGGAGGGAGGCTATTTAAAGAGTGCATGGTGGGAGGAGGAATTGACCGACAAATCTATGGATATAGCAGTCTATAGCTTAATTTCATCAGTCAAACAGAAATAGGCTCCAACACAAAGCCCCTTTTGTTGTTAGTAAAGTGTAATTAAAATGAAGATGGTTCAAATGAATGTCTACTCGAATTTGCCAACTTTCAGCACCATGTACTGTCCATTTCTGATTGATTGTGCCCCCGGCTGCTGCTTCAAGTAAATGACTAGACTCTGGCTTATTGTGAGGTCAATAACTCTGATAAATACATCATGGGAAAGAAACATATTGTTTGTATTAAAATCAAATCAAAAAGCAAGTTATCAAAGTTGACCTCCAGTCCTCCTTCTCATCTTTGCGCCCCTCCTTTCTCAAACTGAACAGAACATAGGCTATAGGCTAGTCTGCGCAGAAGACATAGAATTTGGGAGAAATAGACCTAATACATGTTTTCTTTGACTCCTGAACTGCCAACGTACAGTAGCCCTACACAGCACAGCCACTGGTTAGGCAGCACACAATGTGTTTGATCAGCAAGAGCAGAGCAGGCCAGCGCTCAGGGTGGAATATCCATTGCAGTGTGTAATGCAGACTAGTTTAATTTACACCATCCATCTTAGAAAAATATAACTTTGCTCTGTGCTTCTCCAATCACGCGCTTCGTAGCCTATAAATCATCTGATTGAGACCACACTAAATAGCCAAAAGACGCACTTCATATTTCTTGCCCAGCGGAGAATCAGAGATGATTCGATATACACTGAGTGTACAATTATTATTATAGATTTTTTTTAAATGTAACCTTTACTTAACTAGGCAGGTCAGTTAACAACAAATTAATATTTACAATGACGGCCTACCCCGGACGACGCTGGGCCAATTGTGCGCCACCCTATGGGATTCACAATCATGGCCGGATGTGATAGAGCCTAGATTTGAACCAGGGAGACGCCTCTTGCACCGAGTTGCAATGCCTTAGACCGCTGCGCCACTCGGGAGCACAACTGCGCTTTCCATGACATAGACTGACCAGGTGAATCCAGGTGAAAGCTATGATCCCTTATTGAGGTCACTTGTTAAATCCACTTCAAATCAGTGTAGATGAAGGGGAGGAGACAGGTTAAAATAAGGATTTTTAAGCCTCGAGACAATTTAGACATGTATTGTATGTGTGCCATTCAGAGGGTGAATGGACAAAACAAAATATTGAAGTGCCTTTGAACAGGGTATGGTAGGTGCCAGGTACACTGGTTTGTGTCCAAAACTGCAACACTGCTGGGTTTCAAGCTTAACAGTTTCCTGTGTGTATCAAGAATGGTCCACCACCATCCAGCCAACTTGACACAACTGTGGGAAGCATTGGAATCAATATGGGCCAGCATCCCTGTGGAACGCTTTCGACACCTTGGAGAGTCCATGCCCTGATGAATTGAGGCTGTTCTGAGGGCAAAAGGGAGTGCAACTCAATATCAGGAAGGTGTTCCTAATGTTTGGTATAGTCAGTGTATAGCCTCATAAGCAACACATTCTAAAACAATGACAATTATAGAAATCATCAGTTACATAACCCTCCCCTGGACTAGAGAGATATATACACACACATAACCCATATATACACACACATAACCCTCCCCTGGACTAGAGAGATATATACACACACATAACCCATATATACACACACATAACCCTCCCCTGGACTAGAGAGATATATACACACACATAACCCACATAACCCATATATACACACACATAACCCTCCCCTGGACTAGAGAGATATATACACACACATAACCCACATAACCCATATATACACACACATAACCCTCCCCTGGACTAGAGAGATATATACACACACAGTTGAGGTCAGAAGTTTACATACACTTAGGTTGGAGTCATTAAAACTCTTTTTCAACCACTCCACACATTTCTTGTTAACAAACTATAGTTTTGGCAAGTCAGTTAGGACATCTACTTTGTGCATAACACAAGTCATTTTTCCAACAATTGTTAACAGACAGATTATTTAATTTATAATTCACTGTATCACAATTCTAGTCGGTCAGAAGTTTACATACACTAAGTTGACTGTGCCTTTAAACAGCTTGGAAAATTCCAAAAAATGATGTCATGGCTTTAGAAGCTTCTGATAGGCTAACTGACATAATTTGTGTCAATTGGAGGTGTACCTGTGGATGTATTTCAAGGCCTACCTTCAAGCTCAGTGCTCTTTGCTTGACATCATGGGAATATCAAAAGAAATCAGCCAAGACCTCAGGAAAAAAAATGTGTAGACCTCCACAAGTCTGGTTCAACGCCTGAAGGTACCACATTCATCTGTACAAACAATAGTACAAAAGTATAAACATCATGGAACCACGCAGCCTTCATAATGCCCAGGAAGGTGACGTGTTATGTCTCCTAGAGATGAACGTACTTTGGTGCAAAAAGTGCAAATCAATCCCAGAACAACAGCAAAGGACCTTGTGAAGATGCTGGAGGAAACAGGTACACAAGTATTTATATCCACAGTAAAACGAGTCCTATATCAACATTATCTGAAAGGCTGCTCAGCAAGGAAGAAGCCACTGCTCCAAAACTGCCATAAAAAGCCAGACTACGGTTTGCAACTGCACATGGGGACAAAGATTGTACTTTATGGAGAAATGTCCTCTGGTCTGATGAAACAAAAATAGAACTGTTTGGCCATAATGACCATCGTTATGTTTGGTGGAAAAAGGGGGAGGCCTGCAAGCCGAAGAACACCATCCCAACCGTGAATCACAGGGGTGGAAGCATCATGTTGTGCAGTCAGAGCCCCAGGCTACGTCTGCCTGTCCTCTCCTCGGTCCGACTTACACGTTACCTTGGTGAGGAACTCCTCCCGATTCCCCACAGAGAGGTGAGTCCGTTGCTGGATGAACTGCTCACAGATGAACTTCAGGTGGCGTCTTACTTCCAGTCGATGTAGTGTTCTTTTATCTCAGCTGATCCCTAAGGTCCAACAGAGACAGAGCGACAGAGAGAGAGGTTAGTTACTAGTAGAGGGCGATCGATTAAATCGGCATGGCAGATTAATTGGGGCCGATGTCAAGTTTTCATAATCGGTAATCGTCATTTTTGGCGATTATGGCCGATTATGGCCGATTACATTGCACTCCACGAGGAGACTGCGTGACAGGCTGACCACCTGTTACTCGAGTGCAGCAAGGAGCCAAGATAAGGTGCTAGCTAGCATTAAACTTATCTCATAAAAAACAGTCAAACTACACATGGTTGATGATATTACTAGTTTAACTAGCTTGTCCTGCATTGCAAATAATCACTGTGGTGCCTGTTAATTTATCATCGAATCACAGCCTACTTCGCCAAACGGGTGATGATTTAATAAAAGCGCATTCGCAAAAAAAGCACTGTCGTTACACCAATGTACCTAACCATAAACATCAATGCCTTTCTTAAAATCAATACAGAAGTATATTTTTTAAACCTGCATATTTAGTTAAAAATAAATTCATGTTAGCAGGCAATAGAGAAATTGTGTCACTTCTCTTGCGTTCTGTGCAAGCAGAGTCAGGGTATATGCAGCAGTTTGGGCTGCCTGGCTCATTGTGAATGTGTGAAGACCATTTCTTCCTAACATGTGTGAAGACCATTTCTTCCTAGCAAAGACCGTACTTTATTTGCCAGAATTTAACATGATTATGACATAACAATGAAGGTTGTGCAATGTAACAGCAATATTTAGACTTATGGATGCCACCTGCTCGATAAAATACAGAACGGTTCCGTATTTCACTGAAAGAATAAACGTTTTGTTTTCAAAATGATAGTTTCCGGATTTGAACATACTAATGACCTAAGGCTTGTGTGTTATTATATTATATTATCTGTGTGTTATTATATTATAATTAAGTATATGATTTGATATTTGATAGAGCAGTCTGACTGAGCAGTGGTAGGCACCAGCAGGCTCGTAAGCATTCATTCAAACAGCACTTTCCTGCGTTTGCCAGCAGATCTTAGCAATGTTTGAAGCACAGCGCTGTTTATGACTTCAAGCCTATCAACTCCCGAGATTAGGCTGGCAATACTATAAGAACATCCAATAGTCAAAGGTATATGAAATATAAATGGTATAGAGAGAAATAGTCTCATGTTAAAAGGAACCACCAGCTTTCAAATGCTCTCATCTTCTGAGCAAGGAACTTAAACGTTAGCTTTTTTACATGGCACATATTGCACTTTTACTTCGTTCTCCAACACTGTGTTTTTACATTATTTAAAGCAAATTGAACATGTTTCATTATTTATTTGAGACTAAATAGATTTTTATGTATGTATTAAGTTAAAATAAAAGTGTTAATTCAGTGTTGTTGTAATTGTCATTATTAAAAATATATATATAGAAAACTCGGCCGAATAATCGGTATCAGCTTTTTTTGGTCCTCCAATAATCGGTAATCGGCGTTGAAAAATCATAATCGGTCGACCTCTAGTTACTAGTACATAGTACTGTAGATCAGGTCCAACAGAGAGAGGTTAGTTAGTTACCAGTACATAGTACTGTAGATTAGGTCGAGAGAGAGGTTAGTTACTAGTACATAGTACTGTAGATTAGGTCTAGAGAGAGATTAGTTAGTTACTAGTACATAGTACTGTAGATGAGGTCCAGAGAGAGGTTAGTTACTAGTACATAGTACTGTAGATTAGGTCCAGAGAGAGATTAGTTAGTTACTAGTACATAGTACTGTAGATGAGGTCCAGAGAGAGGTTAGTTACTAGTACATAGTACTGTAGATTAGGTGGAGAGAGAGGTTAGTTACTAGTACATAGTACTGTAGATTAGGTCCAGAGAGAGATTAGTTAGTTACTAGTACATAGTACTGTAGATTGGGTCCAGAGAGAGATTAGTTAGTTACTACTACTGTAGATTAGGTCCTGAGAGAGGTTAGTTAGTTACTAGTACATAGTAATGTAGATTAGGTCGAGAGAGAGGTTAGTTACTAGTACATAGTACTGTAGATTAGGTCCAGAGAGAGATTAGTTAGTTACTAGTACATAGTACTGTAGATGAGGTCCAGAGAGAGGTTAGTTACTAGTACATAGTACTGTAGATGAGGTCCAGAGAGAGGTTAGTTACTAGTACATAGTACTGTAGATTAGGTCCAGAGAGAGGTTAGTTACTAGTACATAGTACTGTAGATGAGGTCCAGAGAGAGGTTAGTTACTAGTACATAGTACAGTAGATTAGATCCAGAGAGAGGTTAGTTAGTTAGTACTACTGTAGATTAGGTCCAGAGAGAGGTTAGTTACTAGTACATAGTACTGTAGATTAGGTCCTGGGAGAGGTTAGTTACTAGTACATAGTACTGTAGATGAGGTCCTGAGAGAGGTTAGTTAGTTAGTAGTACATAGTACTGTAGATTAGGTCCAGAGAGAGATTAGTTAGTTACTACTACTGTAGATTAGGTCCTGAGAGAGGTTAGTTAGTTACTAGTACATAGTACTGTAGATCAGGTCCAGAGAGAGATTAGTTAGTTACTAGTACATAGTACTGTAGATTAGGTCCAGAGAGAGGTTAGTTACTAGTACATAGTACTGTAGATTAGGTCCAGAGAGAGGTTAGTTAGTTACTACTACTGTAGCTTAGGTCCTGAGAGAGGTTAGTTAGTTACTAGTACATAGTACTGTAGATCAGGTCCTGAGAGAGATTAGTTAGTTCCTACTACTGTAGATTAGGTCCTGAGAGAGGTTAGTTAGTTACTAGTACATAGTACTGTAGATTAGGTCCAGAGAGAGATTAGTTAGTTACTACTACTGTAGATTAGGTCCTGAGAGAGGTTAGTTAGTTACTAGTACATAGTACTGTAGATTAGGTCCTGAGAGAGATTAGTTAGTTACTAGTACATAGTACTGTAGATCAGGTCCTGAGAGAGGTTAGTTAGTTACTAGTACATAGTACTGTAGATTGGGTCCAGAGAGAGATTAGTTAGTTACTAGTACATAGTACTGTAGATTAGGTCCTGAGAGAGGTTAGTTAGTTACTAGTACATAGTACTGTAGATTAGGTCCTGAGAGAGGTTAGTTAGTTACTACTACTGTAGATTAGGTCCAGAGAGAGGTTGGTTACTAGTACATACTACTGTAGATTGGGTCCAGAGAGAGATTAGTTAGTTACTACTACTGTAGATTAGGTCCTGAGAGAGGTTAGTTAGTTACTAGTACATAGTACTGTAGATTAGGTCCAGAGAGAGATTAGTTAGTTACTAGTACATACTACTGTAGATTGGGTCCAGAGAGAGATTAGTTACTAGTACATAGTACTGTAGATTAGATCCAGAGAGAGATTAGTTAGTTACTACTACTGTAGATTAGGTCCAGAGAGAGATTAGTTATTTACTAATACATAGTACTGTAGATTAGGTCCTGAGAGAGGTTAGTTATTTACTAATACATAGTACTGTAGATTAGGTCCTGAGAGAGGTTAGTTAGTTACTAGTACATAGTACTGTAGATTAGGTCCAGAGAGAGATTTGTTAGTTACTAGTACATAGTACTGTAGATTAGGTCCTGAGAGAGGTTAGTTAGTTACTAGTACATAGTACTGTAGATTAGGTCCAGAGAGAGGTTAGTTAGTTACTAGTACATAGTACTGTAGATTAAGTCCAGAGAGAGGTTAGTTAGTTACTAGTACATAGTACTGTAGATTAAGTCCAGAGAGAGGTTAGTTAGTTACTAGTACATAGTACTGTAGATTAGGTCCAGAGAGTGGTTAGTTAGTTACTAGTACATAGTACTGTAGATTAGGTCCAGAGAGAGGTTAGTTACTAGTACATAGTACTGTAGATTAGGTCCAGAGAGAGGTTAGTTAGTTACTACTACTGTAGATTAGGTCCAGAGAGAGGTTAGTTAGTTACTAGTACATAGTACTGTAGATTAGGTCCACAGAGAGGTTAGTTAGTTACTAGTACATAGTACTGTAGATTAGGTCCAGAGAGAGGTTAGTTACTAGTACATACTACTGTAGATTAGGTCCAGAGAGAGGTTAGTTAGTTACTAGTACATAGTACTGTAGATTAGGTCCTGAGAGAGGTTAGTTATTTACTAATACATAGTACTGTAGATTAGGTCCTGAGAGAGGTTAGTTAGTTACTAGTACATAGTACTGTAGATTAGGTCCAGAGAGAGGTTAGTTACTAGTACATAGTACTGTAGATTAGGTCGAGAGAGAGGTTAGTTACTAGTACATAGTACTGTAGATTAGGTCCAGAGAGAGATTAGTTAGTTACTAGTACATAGTACTGTAGATGAGGTCCTGAGAGAGATTAGTTAGTTACTACTACTGTAGATTAGGTCCTGAGAGAGGTTAGTTAGTTACTAGTACATAGTACTGTAGATTAGGTCCTGAGAGAGGTTAGTTAGTTACTAGTACATAGTACTGTAGATTAGGTCCAGAGAGTGGTTAGTTACTAATACATAGTACTGTAGATTAGGTCCAGAGAGTGGTTAGTTACTAGTACATAATACTGTAGATTAGGTCCAGAGAGAGATTAGTTAGTTACTAGTACATAGTACTGTAGATTGGGTCCAGAGAGAGATTAGTTAGTTACTACTACTGTAGATTAGGTCCAGAGAGAGGTTAGTTAGTTACTAGTACATAGTACTGTAGATTAGGTCCTGAGAGAGGTTAGTTACTAGTACATAGTACTGTAGATTAGGTCCAGAGAGAGGTTAGTTAGTTACTAGTACATAGTACTGTAGATTAGGTCCAGAGAGAGGTTAGTTAGTTACTAGTACATAGTACTGTAGATTAGGTCGAGAGAGAGGTTAGTTATTTACTAATACATAGTACTGTAGATTAGGTCCTGAGAGAGGTTAGTTAGTTACTAGTACATAGTACTGTAGATTAGGTCGAGAGAGAGGTTAGTTACTAGTACATAGTACTGTAGATTAGGTCGAGAGAGAGGTTAGTTACTAGTACATAGTACTGTAGATTAGGTCCAGAGAGAGGTTAGTTAGTTACTACTACTGTAGATTAGGTCCAGAGAGAGGTTAGTTAGTTACTAGTACATAGTACTGTAGATTAGATCCTGAGAGAGGTTAGTTAGTTACTACTACTATAGATGAGGTCCAGAGAGAGGTTAAATGAGTTACTAGTAACTGGTATTGTAGATGAGGGACCTCTCAGATAACATATAGGGCCATGATGTTTTCCTGACATAGAAACCCCTGGTCCTATATGTGTATGATGTATTTAAACTAAATCTAAAGCTTTACATCTAAAATAACTTATAGGATGGCATTGTGGCTGTTCAGTCTGAAGAAACTAGGTACAGATTTTGGGTTCATCATTTTGAAGGCAGCATCTGCTTTAAAAAAAGGAAAAAGAAAAGATGGATCTTGCTGAAGAAGGATTAGAGTGCTCTCTAGTGTTACAAATTACATCCGCCCTTGGAAGTACCAGAACAGGAGCAATTCTACCGACAGATACAGAAGGCTATACAGTAACTCAAGTTATAATAGTCATATGTGCATTTGGACACAACAGTCATCCACGACTGATTATGCTAATGTGATGACAGGTTTTAAGGAACCTCTTCTCTCCCTTCCTCACCATCTCACCTCTGGTTCTCTTCAGGTCCAGAGAGATCTCCTTGATGGCAAAGACTGTGTGGGATGGGACCATCTGTTCCCTCATGATGAACAAGTGTTTGATCAGAAACAGCTGACCGTCTACTTGTGTCCGTACAAGATGAAACCATACCAGTAACTTTAACATCAGAATATTTAAAATGTTAACCTTTTCCCCAAAAAGAAAACCAGTATTGACCCATTTTCACAGAAGAAAAAAGGTGAACAGGTGAAGGGCTACAGTTGTTTTGGTATGACACCCTTTACAATCAGAAATGTACACTCAGTGGCCAGTTTATTAGGTATAACTTTCTAGTACTGGGTCAGACCGCCCTTTGCCTCCAGAACAGTCTGAATTATTTGGGGTATGGAAACATTGCTCAATTGGCATCAAGGGACCTAACATGTGCCAGGAAAACACTCCCCACATCATCACACCACCGCCACCAGCCTGTACTGTTGACACCAGGCCGAATGGGGCCATGGACTCATACTGCTTACACCAAATCCTGACTCTGCCACTGAATGTATAACGTAACACATTACGTGCATCGCATTGTCCTTGTGCCTAAAATAAATCTGCACCAACCTTGTTCTTGAGGACGACATCAGAGGCTTTGAGCAGGGACTGGATGCAAGCAGATAAGGCCTCTTGAGATAAACCCTGGAAGACTGCTCTCTGGAGGGCCAACAAATCCCATCAGCATGGTGGACAGCATCAACACAGGGACAACATGGTGGACAGCATGGTGGACAGCATCAACACAGGGACAACATGGTGGACAGCATCAACACAGGGACAACATGGTGGACAACATCAACACAGGGACAACATGGTGGACAGCATCAACACAGGGACAACATGGTGGACAGCATCAACACAGGGACAACATGGTGGACAACATCAACACAGGGACAACATGGTGGACAGCATCAACATGGTGGACAGCATCAACACAGGGACAACATGGTGGACAGCATCAACACAGGGACAACATGGTGGACAACATCAACACAGGGACAACATGGTGGACAACATCAACACAGGGACAACATGGTGGACAGCATCAACACAGGGACAACATGGTGGACAACATCAACACAGGGACAACATGGTGGACAACATCAACACAGGGACAACATGGTGGACAGCATCAACACAGGGACAACATGGTGGACAGCATCAACACAGGGACAACATGGTGGACAGCATCAACACAGGGACAACATGGTGGACAGCATCAACACAGGGACAACATGGTGGACAGCATCAACACAGGGACAACATGGTGGACAGCATCAACACAGGGACAACATGGTGGACAGCATCAACACAGGGACAACATGGTGGACAGCATCAACACAGGGACAACATGGTGGACAGCATCAACACAGGGACAACATGGTGGACAGCATCAACACAGGGACAACATGGTGGACAGCATCAACACAGGGACAACATGGTGGACAGCATCAACACAGGGACAACATGGTGGACAGCATCAACACAGGGACAACATGGTGGACAGCATCAACACAGGGACAACATGGTGGACAACATCAACACAGGGACAACATGGTGGACAGCATCAACATGGTGGACAGCATCAACACAGGGACAACATGGTGGACAGCATCAACACAGGGACAACATGGTGGACAGCATCAACACAGGGACAACATGGTGGACAGCATCAACACAGGGACAACATGGTGGACAGCATCAACACAGGGACAACATGGTGGACAGCATCAACACAGGGACAGCATAGTGGACAACATGGTGGACAGCATCAACACAGGGACAGCATGGTGGACAGCATCAACACAGGGACAGCATGGTGGACAGCATCAACACAGGGACAACATGGTGGACAGCATCAACACAGGGACAACATCAACACAGGGACAACATGGTGGACAGCATCAACACAGGGACAGCATGGTGGACAGCATCAACACAGGGACAACATGGTGGACAGCATCAACACAGGGACAACATGGTGGACAACATCAACACAGGGACAATATGGTGGACAGCATCAACACAGGGACAACATGGTGGACAGCATCAACACAGGGACAACATGGTGGACAGCATCAACACAGGGACAACATGGTGGACAGAATCAACACAGGGACAACATGGTGGACAGCATCAACACAGGGACAACATGGTGGACAGCATCAACACAGGGACAACATGGTGGACAGCATCAACACAGGGACAACATGGTGGACAGCATCAACACAGGGACAACATGGTGGACAGCATCAACACAGGGACAGCATAGTGGACAACATGGTGGACAGCATCAACACAGGGACAGCATGGTGGACAGCATCAACACAGGGACAGCATGGTGGACAGCATCAACACAGGGACAACATGGTGGACAGCATCAACACAGGGACAACATCAACACAGGGACAACATGGTGGACAGCATCAACACAGGGACAGCATGGTGGACAGCATCAACACAGGGACAACATGGTGGACAGCATCAACACAGGGACAACATGGTGGACAACATCAACACAGGGACAATATGGTGGACAGCATCAACACAGGGACAACATGGTGGACACCATCAACACAGGGACAACATGGTGGACACCATCAACACAGGGACAACATGGTGGACAACATCAACACAGGGACAACATGGTGGACACCATCAACACAATATTTTCAGATTTTTAAATTTGTGATAAAAACTATGATCACTTGGCAAGGACTGTAGCTTGTGTATCCCATTGGTTAGATACATTTCTTTAGGCATTTATTTCTGTAGGGCTAACAGGAGTTAGTGTGCACACTCAGGACGTGTGTCCCTGTGTGTATATGGAGAGGTCGAAACGCAATTGAATGAATGAGACACGGAGGGGAAAGGGAATTTAGGGAGAAGGGCGTGATGCTTGGCTTGGTTTCCTTTTTGTTGTGCCCTGCAAATGCACATGTACACATGGAACACTAGAGTCAAAGCAAATTAACATTGTCTTTAAGACAAAATGTCACTTGCCCGTTCGGGCAGGCAGCAAATAGTTTTACAGTATTCAATTCATTTTTTTGAAATCTCTGGTTAAAGATCGAGCTTTGACGTCTGTTCGATTACTCATGCCCGGCCGTAGTTTATTACAAGTTGAACAGGGAGACGCCTCCAGCACAGAAAACATCTAGCAGGCCTCTTGGAGACAGGCTCTTTCTATTCTACTCAGACAGCAGCAAGTGGACTGTCAACATCTGTACTGTAAAACGCCAGGCCAAGACCGTGTACAAGTCAAAACAAAGGGCAGTGACTTTCAGCTGCTACAGAATCAGTGTTTCACAGAATCAATAATGAATCAGTGTCAATCACTATCACCAGAACACTGGAAATATTACAGAAAGGGAACATTGTGTTAATCACTCTTAACTTGGCTCCCGAGTGGCACAGCAGTCTAAGGCACTGCATCTCAGGGCTTGAGGCGTCACTACAGACACCCTGGTTCAATTCCAGGCTGTATCACAAACGGCCATGACTGGGAGTCCCATAGGGCGGCGCACAATTGACCAGTGAGGGCCGTCATTGTAAATAAGAATTGGTTCTTAACTGACTTGCCTAGTTAAATTAAGGTAAAAAAACCCTGAAATGTTATATATTCCCATTCCAAGGGAAACAGACCTTAGATTAGTATATAGGGGCAACTTCCTCCTACTGACTGAAGACAGCAGTCAGTCAAACCCACCTCCATCATCTCCAGTTTCTCAGGATAGGTCAGGTCCCCGGGGATGTCAGCTTGGATGTAGATGTGTGTCCTGTAGACCAGACTCTCCTGGACGTCCTGCAGCATGTTTCACCACCGCCTCAAACACCCCCAGCTGACCAGCTACACACACCATGATGTCATACACATCTACTCAGCCTGGTTACACACCCTCGCTTTTAGAAAGAAATACCATGTCCTAGGACATGTTTTATCTGTTGACGTGTAGGCCTAATTACACTGCTCTCTGAAAATATGTTATGGTAAATATGTAACATACCATAGCTTGATGGCCAGAGGAGGTCCTTTGTATTGCGAGTGACAGTACGGTTCTTGTGGACGTGGTCTTCTAGCATCTCATTATTTAGAATTCCACAGAGTTCTGACAGGGTCTCCAGGTGGATACCGTGGACGATGAGCGATCGCAGGACGTCATACAGCGAAAGACACAGCTTCTCCAGCAGTTCACTGGAGGGGGGGGGGACTCCTTCACTTTCCCACCAGTGAGCAAAAGGCTCTGTAGTGAGTTCACTCACTGCATTTTAAAAGGTCACATTTGAGTTGTCCTCTGGGAAATGACAGTATGTTGAAAATGCATTTCTTCTACATGAGAGAAACACTAGCTAGTATCTGATCAGTTTAGATACATGTTTTGTGTGGAATGTTTAGATACATGTTGTGTGTAACATTCACTGGGTAGAATGTTACAGCTGACAGTTGTTAATTCAACAGTAAAGCCATCAGGTGTAAAAAGACAAGACAGACAGGACAGACAGAAAAGAAAGAAAATAAATTAAAGAAAAAGAAAGGAGAATAATAACAAGGAAATATCCATTCATGTGAGCCTTTATGTCAAGACAAACATATACTGTACAGAGCTCTGAACTTCAGTGAGCATTAGCATTACGGGATGATGCTACAAAAAACAAAGTCTAGGTGTGGGTTTGGAGACAGTACTTCCTCTAGTCTAGGTGTGGGTTTGGAGACAGTACATCCTCTAGTCTAGGTGTGGGTTTGGAGACAGTACATCCTCTAGTCTAGGTGTGGGTTTGGAGACAGTGCATCCTCTAGTCTAGGTGTGGGTTTGGAGACAGTGCATCCTCTAGTCTAGGTGTGGGTTTGGAGACAGTACATCCTCTAGTCTAGGTGTGGGTTTGGAGACAGTACTTCCTCTAGTCTAGGTGTGGGTTTGGAGACAGTGCATCCTCTAGTCTAGGTGTGGGTTTGGAGACAGTGCTTCCTCTAGTCTAGGTGTGGGTTTGGGTACTGTACTTCCTCTAGTCTAGGTGTGGGTTTGGAGACAGTACATCCTCTAGTCTAGGTGTGGGTTTGTAGACAGTACATCCTCTAGTCTAGGTGTGGGTTTGGAGACAGTACTTCCTCTAGTCTAGGTGTGGGTTTGGAGACAGTGCATCCTCTAGTCTAGGTGTGGGTTTGGAGACAGTACATCCTCTAGTCTAGGTGTGGGTTTGTAGACAGTACATCCTCTAGTCTAGGTGTGGGTTTGGAGACAGTGCTTCCTCTAGTCTAGGTGTGGGTTTGGGTACTGTGCTTCCTCTAGTCTAGGTGTGGGTTTGGAGACAGTACATCCTCTAGTCTAGGTGTGGGTTTGGGTACTGTGCTTCCTCTAGTCTAGGTGTGGGTTTGGGTACTGTACTTCCTCTAGTCTAGGTGTGGGTTTGGAGACAGTGCTTCCTCTAGTATAGGTGTGGGTTTGTAGACAGTACATCCTCTAGTCTAGGTGTGGGTTTGGGTACTGTGCTTCCTCTAGTCTAGGTGTGGGTTTGGAGACAGTACTTCCTCTAGTCTAGGTGTGGGTTTGGAGACAGTACTTCCTCTAGTCTAGGTGTGGGTTTGGAGACAGTACTTCCTCTAGTCTAGGTGTGGATTTGGAGACAGTGCTTCCTCTAGTATAGGTGTGGGTTTGGGTACTGTACTTCCTCTAGTCTAGGTGTGGGTTTGGGTACTGTAGTTCCTCTAGTCTAGGTGTGGGTTTGGAGACAAAGTCAGTGTAGAGCTGGTGCTCATCCTGACAGACGTGAAACATGAAGGCAAAGCCACTACGCACCTGGGAAGAGAACACAGGACAAAAAGACAGCGCTGGCAAAACATGTTGAAGGCTTCTCAGATAACATCATTTCAGTAATGTGTTTGTACAGTATCTATGCAATTGTATCTGACAAATAAAATAAAACCAATCACAAGTGAATAGATCTTAGTAAAATACTGTGAGCTTACTAATGCACAGCGGTCCTTGTTGTTTAAAACGGTGTAGACCGTACAGTGAAGTTATTACTTATGAGCCCTTAACCAACAATGCAGTTAAGAAAAAATAAAATAAATAAAAATAAATAAGACTACAATAAAAAAATAAGAGCAACAATAAAATAACAACAAGACTATATACAGGGGGTACCAGTACCGAGTAAATGTGCGGAGGTACAGGTTAGTCATGGTAATTGATGTGATATGTACATGTAGGTAGGGGTTAAGTGACTATGCATAGATGACAGACATTGAGAAGCAGCAGCATAAATGCAAATAGCCATTTAATTAGCTGTTCAGAAGCCTTTTGGACCTAGACTTGACGCTCTGGTACCGCTTGCCGTGCGAGAACACTCTATGACTAGGGTGGCTGGAGTCTTTGACAATTTTTAGGGCCTTCCTCTGACACCGCCTGGTAGAGGACCTGGATGGCAGGAAGCTTGTAGCGCCTTGCGGTTGGAGGCTGAGCAGTTGAAATACCAGGCGGTGATGCAACCAGTCAGGATGCTCTCGATGGTGTAGCTGTAGAACTTTTTGAGGATGTGAGGACCCATGACACATCTTTTCACTCTACTGAGGGGGAATAGGCGTTGTCGTGACCTCTTCACACCTGTCTTGGTGTATTTGGACCATGATAGTTTGCTGGGGATGTGGACACCAAGGAACTTGAAGCTCTCAACCTGCTCCACTACAGCCCTGTCGATGAGAATGGGGTCGCACTCTGCCCACCTTTCCCTGTAGTCCACAATCATTTCCTTTGTCTTGATCACATTGAGGGAGAAGTTGTTGTCTTGGCACCACACTTCCAGGTTCCTGACCTCCTCCCTATTGGCTGTCTCGTTGTGATCAGGCCTACCACAACGTCATCAATGCACTTATTGATGAAGCCGGTGACTGATGTGGTATACTCCTCAATGCCATTGGATGAGTCCCAGAACATATTCCAGTCTGTGCTAGCGGAACAGTCCTGTAGCTTAGCAGCTGCGTTATCTGACCACTTCCATATTGAGCGAGTCACTGGTACTTCCTGCTTTAGTTTTTGCTTGTAAGCTGGAGGAGAGCATTATGGTCAGATTTGCCAAATGGAGGGCGAGCTTTGTAAGCGTCTCTGTGTGGAGTAAACGTGGTCTCGAGTTTTTTTTCTCCTCTTGTTGCACATGTAACATGCTGGTAGAAATTAGGTAAAACAGATTTAAATTTCCCTGCATTAAAGTCCCCGGCCACTAGGAGCGTCACCTCTGGATGAGCATTTTCTTGTTTGCTTATGGCTTTATACAGCTCGTTGAGTACGGTCAAAGTGACAGCATCGGTTTGTGGTGGTAAATAGACAGCTACGAAAAATATAGATAAACTCTCTTGGTAAATAGGGTGGTCTACAGCTTATCATGAGATACTCTACGTCAGGCGAACAAAACCTCAAGACTTCCTTAATATTTGATTTCACGCACCAGCTGTTATTAACAAATAGACACAGAACGCCACCCCTTGTTATCCATGTCGTCGTTCAGTCTAGAACACAGAGAAACATACGATATCACTGTTTAATATCCTGTTGGTAGGATAGTCTTGACAGGAGGTCATCCAGTTTATTCTCCAGTGATTGCACATTGGCCAATAGGATGGATGGTAGAGGCGGGTTACCCACTCTTAGACAAATTCTCACAAGGCACCCTGACCTGCGTCCCTTGTATCTGTGTCTTCTCTTCACGCGAATATCTGAGATTTGGGCCTGGTCGGGTATCTGGAGTAAATCCTTTGCGTCCGACTCGCTAAAGAAAAAAATCTTTGTCCAATTCAAGGTGAGTAATCGCTGTTCTGATATCCAGAAGCTCTTTTCGGTCATAATATGTACAAAATACGTTACAAATAACGCAAAAAGACACACTAAATAATAGCACAATTGATTAGGAGCCCATAAAACGGCAGCCATCTGGTCTTACTAATGCACAGTGGTCTTTATTGTTTTGGCTGGTCAAGTCTGCAGTTGTGGCTGTGATGCTGGGGCTGAGGAGCTGCTCCCTCTGGTCCAGGTAGCAGTGGTGGATCTCCTCCAACAGCTGATGGTACTTGGGGATGACAGAACAAAAGTCGGCATTACACATAGATGATAGAACACGGGTAGGCATTACACATAGATGACAGAACACGGGTAGGCTTTACACATAGATGATAGAACACGGGTAGGCTTTACACATAGATGACAGAACACGGGTAGGCTTTACACATAGATGATAGAACACGGGTAGGCTTTACACATAGATGACAGCACAGGGGTAGGCTTTACACATAGATGACAGAACACGGGTAGGCTTTACACATAGATGACAGAACACGGGTAGGCTTTACACATAGATGACAGCACACGGGTAGGCTTTACACATAGATGATAGAACACGGGTAGGCATTACACATAGATGACAGAACATGTGTAGGAATTAGGAAATAAATGTAAATAATAATGGCACCGGAGGGGATGGCTGCCATTTTATTGGCTCTTAACCAACCGTGCGGAAGGAGATCGGGGTGCCTTGTAAGGATCCGGTGATGAGTGGCTAATCTGGATGTGGCTGGGCTTGCAAACTATTACATACTACAAAGGGAAGAACAGCCACGAGCTTCCCAGTGAGACAAGCCTACCAGATGAGCTAAATTACTTCTATGCTTGCTTCGAGGCAAGTAACACTGAAACATGCATGAGAGCACCAGCTGTTCCGGACGATTGTGTGATCACACTCTCTGTAGCCGATGTGAGTAAGACCTTTAAACAGGGTCTTGACCTGGCCGTGTGGTGCTAAGACAACAACCTCTCCCTCAACATGACCAAGGAGATGATTGTGGACTACATGAAAAGGAGGACCAAGCACCCTCCCCCATTCTCAACGACGGGGCTGTAGTGGAGCAGGTTGAGAGTTTCAAGTTCCTTGGTGTCCACATCACCAATAAACTAACATGGTCCAAGCACACCAAGACAGTCGTGAAGAGGGCATGACAAAACCTATTCCCCCTCAGGAGACTGAAAAGATTTGTCATGGGTCCTCAACTCCTTAAATGGTTCTACAGCTGCACCATCGAGAGCATCCTGACTGGTTGCATGACTGCTAGGTATGGCAACTGCTCGGCCTCGGACCGCAAGGCACTTCAGAGGGTAGTGCGAACGGCACAGTAAATCACCGATGCCAAGCTTCCTGCCATCTAGGACCTCTATACCAGGCGGTGTCAGAGGAAGGCCCTAAAAATTGTCAAAGACTCCAGCCACCATAGTCATAGATTGTTCTCTCTGCTACCACACGGGAAGCAGTACCGGAGCGCCAAGTCTAAGTCCAAAAAGCTTCTAAACAGCTTCTACCCCCAAGCCATAAGACTCCTGAACATCTAAGCAATGGCTACTCAGAATATTTGCATTTCCCCCCCCTTACACTGCTGCTACTCTGATTATTATCCATGCATAGTCACTTTAATAACTCTACCTTCATGTACATATTACCTCAATTACCTCGAATAACTGGTGCCCCCGCACATTGACTCTGTACCGGTACCCCCTGTATATAGCCTAGCTATTGTTATTTTACTGCTGCTCTTTAATTATTTGTTACTTATATTTCTATTTTTCTATAAACTGCATTGTTGGTTAAGGGCTTGTAAGTAAGAATTTCACTGTAAAGATCTACAACTGTTGTATTTGGCGCATGTGACAAATAAAAGTTGATTTGAATTACATAAAGATAACAGAACACACCACAGTAGGTGAGGCGATCCTGATAAGCCATGATCATACAGTACATGAACCCAATACTCACTCAAGTATTCTCTCTGACCTCTGTTCCATTTGTTCAATCAGCATCTGAAAGAACAATCACTATTATTCATCTCTACAAACACAACACAGAGTTTTGCAACCAAAAGGATGGCTTAGCGAATTTGATGTTAAATTCCAACAGAATAAATAAATCATTATACTCACTCTGACTTTGGGTGCAGCTGCTCTGAACTTGACACAGTGTGAAGACATTGTCCAATGGATCCTGAAAGAAAAATAAATTTGAAATCAGACAGACAACTCAAGACAGAAGACTTGTGTGTACCAGTACCAAGTCAAAATCGATAATAAAAAAGCGTCCGAGGACTTCTTCCTACCCTTTGTGTTAACTGGCTGGTGAGATTCTGCATAGCGTTCACACTGTGAGTCTTCATGAAGAGCATGGCTTTAGACAGACACTGTTGGAACTTTGGCCACTGGGTAATCCTGGGTAATCCTTAAAGTTTGTGGCTGAAAAAAAAGTTAATCAGCCAATATGAAGACACAGCTCTACAGTAGAATACATACTTTCCATTGTGGGCTGAAAATATACTTACATGGGAAGAAACATACTGTATACAGTCATCCAATTTCGAAAGCATTGGTATAAATCCTTCACTGTTTACAGACAGTGTGGGCGGGTTTAATTTCTGCAGAGACAGGGCGAGAATGATCTTTTGCAAGGCTCGAGTCAGGAAAAAGATTAACCAATGACATTTGCTAAAGGATTTAAAATGCCACAGAAAGGAGGATGGATACAGGGTTTAATAAAAAAATGTAAAAGACAGCTAACCGTGTTGATGTTCTCCAACTTGTTGTTGTAAGAAAGCTTCTGCTGTACGTTCTCAGTCAGAGCCACCAGTTCTGACTGTTTAAGAGAAAACTATCTGTTGGCAGGGAACTAGGATTTAGATAACAGGCTGACATTTCATGTCTGACGTTTTATTCCATTACAAATGGAAACAAGGTCCATACTACTTTGTTCTGTTGGTACTTTTTGTGCCTCTGACAGTCACATAACCAACATGTAACCGTCAGATAACCAACACGTAGGCTACGTGACTGTGTCAAAGAACCTACATCTACAGTGGTTTCTCCACTAAATGTTTTGCGATTATGCTGCGGGACTTAGAGGTAATTTGTGGTTTAGTACAATACCCTGCGTCACCACTTCATTGCTCCAGACCACCACAAGGGGGAGTTAGAGCACTGATTATGCTTTTGGGTCCTACTGTGTCTCTAACTGACAATGAATGGGCGACATAAACCTAAATAGAAACTGATAATTGTGCACAAGTTCATTTTTGGCTTGTGGATATCTGTTTGGATATTCTCACAGATATATTATTAACCCTGTTATTAGCAGGACAATATATATTGGTCATGGCTCCCGAGTGGCGCACAATGGGATTCAGCTGTATCCACTGAAACCGCACAAGGTTCAAGGCACGAGGGCAGGGTGCTCGGGATGTGCCGCAGAGCCGCGCACAGAAGACCGATCTAGCCCATGGGGACGGGAGGAGGAGGAAGGGGGGGGGACCCCACCCGAGGTAGCACAGAGCAACAGTTTAAGGGGCATTGCACTAATAATGGCACTGACTAGGGAAACGTTCCCGCTGTTCTGTTCTTAGTGATAGTCTGCACGTTCAAACTAAAATAATGTAACTAATAATGGCATATTTAGTCTTTCGTTAATAAAATAATGATAAAAATAGTCTTTCAAAATGCCAAGGTTTATTTAGTTATGGATCCATAACGAATTACAACGGGAATAAATATCACTGAATTACAGAAATATTCTCCAATCCTCTATATGTAATTATTGTCGCAGGGTCACACCATATTTTTCGATATACAGTAGGCCTACCGTAGGCGATGTGAGTCTCACTAGTGTTGAGTAATGTGCTGTTAATAGTGGTGTAGGTCTTATTAAAGAGCATATTGAAGTTGGAAGCAATAGGATTTGAAGCAAAAGCGTACAACTATTTTAGCACTGTTTTGCGCTGCTCTGAGACAAGCATGACTGGTCTTGATAAATCAATGAGATTTTTATTTTCACTGACTCTCCGTTTGGGTATTGGTTAGACTACAATTATGATGTAGAAATGTTATGCTCTTAGTTTAACCTTTATTTAAAAGTCAGTTACGAACAAATTCTTATTTACAAGGACAGCCTACTCCTTCCTTCCCGTCGGGGAATTGAACCCCAGTCTCCCGCGTGCATGCACGACACGAGGAATCTTTAGCTAAATAGCCCAGTACTGTACTCCCGACTGTCACGTTGTACAGTACCATATTTTCCGTTCGATCCTAGCAGAAACCCAGAGGGTTTTTCATTTTTCTTTGAATAGAAAACCCCTAATATTAATCAAATTAATTGAGCAAAATTTCTTAAAATCAGTCCCATATACTATGTTCTTACAAAAAAAAGGTTTTAAATTCTCTAGTACAGCCAGTATTGAAGGCTATCAAATAGGGCTGGGCGATATCAATTGTTTTCGATATATTCGAGTTTATGTTTTATGTTGTATGGAAAATGCCTGTATCGCAAGAATCGAGGTTATGTTATAATGTTGTAACGTTTTACAAATGCAGCATCTCACGGTCTTCTCTGTCAGCCCAATGTCAAATCATGTCCCAATTGCGTGACAGCACATGCACAGAGGTTATCCACCAATCACAACCCTAGACAGCCTTTCACGAATTGTAACCACGCCGGAGAAGTGTAGCGGCGGTAAGAGTTCCACCAACATGCAAAGTGAGGAAGCCAGCTCAGCTTCTCGTGAGGATGAAATCATCCCCAAAAAAGGGAGGCAATGTTTTTTCAGTAATATAGAAGTGGTTCGGGTTTAAGAGGTCTGATGTTCAGCAAACGAATGTCCTGTGCAAAATGTGTGGAAAGACAAATGCTACGAAAAGCAGCAGCACAACCAACCTCTTCCATCACCTGCAACTGAAACACGAGGTGGAATGGGAGGAATGCGTGAGACTTCACAATGCCGATTCCAGTCGCCCCATTCCCAAAACGTCTGCTGAAAGACAAACTACCACAGCCGCATCCTTTTCAAACGTAATCCCTTATGACAAGAAAAGTTTGATGTGGAAGGAGATAACAGATGCAGTCACTTATTACATAGCGAAAGATATGGTTTCAATCTTTACAGTAGAAAAGCCAGGCTTTAAAAAGCTGCTAGGTACAGTTGACCACAAATATCAGCTGCCAAGCTTCACGTGCTTCACGGAAGAGGCCCTGCCGTGATTATACACTGCTACCCGCGAAAGACTGGCAGAGAAGCTGGCTAGTGTTTCTTATTTTTCCACCACAGCCGAGCAGAACATTAGAGCCATACCTAAGTTTGACAGACATAAACGAAGACTGGAAATTGCTAAATGTCTGCCTCCAGACGTCGTACTTCCCCGATGATCATACGGGTCTCAAAGGGTCTCAAAGACTCTCTGGCATCGTGGAAGATGAGCAAAGTCCGACAGGTGTGCATGACAACTGACAGCGGGAGCAACATGATAAAAGCACTGCGCTTGAATAACTGGACCCGCCAGCAGTGCTTTGGGCTCAGGCTTCACCTCGCCAGCGCTAAGCGCTAAGCGTGACATTGGATAATTAAAGTGCATACAAAAAAGTGATGTTCAGGCCAGCTGTAGGCGAATGTGTTAGTAGTTGTGTCATTCTGCCAGTCCAATAACAAATAACCACAGGCTGTTCTAATTATAACAAATTACCTAAATTAATACATTTTCAATCAAAATTATTATATAAATTACATATTCAAACAGCTTGTGGTCAAACATTCCTAAACAATAGAATAGACGTGCGGGGGTGTGTGTTGTTCAGTTGTTTTGCACAAATAGGCCTTGAGGTCTTGTATATTTTTTTTATTTTAATAAAGAAAATTAAGTTAAGAATTATGTCTTGGCCTTTTTTAATTTGTTTAGAGAAAAACAAGAAATCGAGATATATATTGTGAATCGTCCAAACCTCCGATATTACTTATAGGCCATATCACCCAGGGCGACTATCAAATGCTTCTCAAAGATGCCCTCTAGTGGTCAAACTAGCACTAACCAGCATTAATGGTCCCAGTGCTTCACACTTAAATAAAGTGCCATTGAATTCTGTCGGCACCATGCAAACTGTACCGCAGTAGACTGCAATTTTTAAAGGACGAACCACTGTAGCCTAAGTTGGTTCTCTGACACAGTCACATAGCCTACATGTTGGTTCTGATACAGTCACATAGCCTACATGTTGGTTCTGACAGTCACATAGCCTACATGTTGGTTCTGACAGTCACATTGCCTACATGTTGATTCTGACACAGTCACATAGTCTACATGTTGGTTCTGTAACAGTCACATAGTCTACATGTTGGTTCTGTAACAGTCACATTGCCTACATGTTGGTTCTGACACAGTCACATAGTCTACATGTTGGTTCTGACAGTCACATAGCCTACATGCAGGTGTTCCCCTACCTGTTCTTTGAGGAGCTTAGCACAGTTGTCTGAATGGGGACCACAGAGAGCGAGACGTCAGGCTACACAAGTTCTCAATGGGCATCTGAATGGGAAATGCAAAAGGAGGTTGAATGAGACCGGTAATGTCAGATTTATTAACTATGCATTCACTTTACCTCTACCTACATGTACATATTACCTCAATGACCTCGACTAACCTGTGCCTCCAAGGTACCCTGTATATAGCCTCTTTACATGCTGACCAGAACGGACAGTCGCGTGTGCGAGTGTAACGGATGTGAAATGGCTAGCTATTTAGCGGGTACGCGCTAATAGCATTTCAATCAGTTACGTCACTTGCTCTGAAACCTAGAAGTAGTGTTGCCCCTTGCTCTGCAAGGGCCGCGGCTTTTGTGGAGCGATGGGTAACGACGCTTCGTGGGTGACTGTTGTTGAGATGTGCAGAGGGTCCCTGGTTCGCGTCGGGGTGAGGGGACCTACTAAAGTTATACTGTTACATTGGTGCCGTGACCCGGATCACTGGTTGCTGCGGAAAAGGAGGAGGTTTAAAGGGGGGTGAGTGTAACGGATGTGAAATGGCTAGCTAGTTAGCGGATACGCGATAATAGCGTTTCAATCAGTTACGTCACTTGCTCTGAAACCTAGAAGTAGTGTTTCCCCTTGCTCTGCAAGGGCCGCGGCTTTTGTGGAGCGATGGGTAACGACACTTCGTGGGTGACTGTTGTTGATGTGTGCAGAGGGTCCCTGGTTCGCGTCGGGGCGAGGGGACGTACTAAAGTTATACTGTTACACGAGCGTCGCAAAATAAATCTAGAAATCCATGTTATTCAATTATTGCACTCACACTGCTCGCGAGCGTCTGCGATGCCAAGGGCTAAAATAGAAGTTATTCCTATTTCTGACGCAGATCACGCTGAAAGTAATCTCCTCATTGGTTTATAGAAGCAGGTACCCACGTGCCATCTCCTCATTGGTTATACCCACGTGGGTGATTGAAAGACGAACTTTGTTGCCGGTTGTCGTGGTAATACTATGAAAGTTTAGATGAGATCACCATATAAATTCAAAGATGAAAAAGCCTGGAAGGAGGAGCGATGACTAGAAACGATTCAGTTGGCCGTTTTATGTGTGGATTAATTGTCAGAGTAGAGGTCCTTGTGCATTTCAGGTAAAATAACAACTCAATGTTTATATCCTAGGACAAATTAGCTATCAACAGCAAGCTAGCTAAATAGGTCTAATTAACGTTAGCTAGCAAGTGCAAGCTAACTAGCTAAATTGCCATACATGTTTAATGCTTTTCGACCTGTCCCCAAATTAATGTCATTGGTTCAGTTTGTTTTGATATTTTAACCTGCATGTCGTGATCGCGTTTGGTGTGCGGGGGGAAACCGCGCAGCCGGTTTGGGTTCCGTGTTACTGTTACTCTTTAAAAATATATATTTTTATAAGTAGTTTACTTCAGTTGATTTAGTAAATACCTTAGACTAGTTTTTTCTTAAAACGGCATTGTTGGTTAAGGGTTTGTATTCAGCATTTCACTGTAAGGTCTACCTGTTGTATTCATCGCATGTGTCAAATCAAAGTTGATGATTTAGATCTCAAAATGCTAAACAGTTAAGATAGCTAAGGTTAGCCACCGGGTTTGAGCAGTTAACTACAATGACATGACCCACTTCAATACTTGGCCGGGTATGTGAGTTAGCTTCAAAATAAGTAATCACACAAGTTGATCAACTCTGGGAAGTAGCTAGCTAGTTAGCCTAGGGTTTCAGCAGCAGCTCGAATGTCAAGAACTGAGTCCGTTTGTTTATCTGTCAGAGGAGCCATGGCATCTGTCCGCCGGTCCAACTGTGACAGTTTTTCACGCCTTTCTTAATCTGTCAGATCCAGGAGAGAATGGTCTGTATACGCCATCATCATCCTCCTCAGCAACATCCAACGTCAGCGCGGTCGTCGCTATTTACCACAGCCACAAAGTCATAAACCCCTCTTATTTCTACAATTTACCTTTTTAACATTTCATTTCAAACTTAACCTTAACCTTAATCCTAACCTTAACCACACTGCTAACCTTACGCCTTAACCTTAAATGAACACCAACAATACATGTTTTGTTTTCATACATTTTTACTATACAGGCGTTGCCAATTTTTCGTTGTGGCTGTGCTATCTAGTGGAACCCGTCAGCAGCAGACTAGGTCCTGTTCCGGGAAAAGGGCGGAGTTCCAAAAAGGGGGAGGACTGTGACTACAGCTTCCAATAGTATGACTATTTTCAGAACACATGCAGACTTCATTGGTTGAAACGTTGAAAGGCTTAAAACGTTGCACACGGAAATTAAGGTGATAAATTAGGGTTTATGCTCAGTTGGAATTTAGTGAACAGTGTTGTTCCAATGCAGTTGCAAGTCTGTAACATCAAATCAAACTTTATTTGTCACATGCGCCGAATACAACAAGGGTAGACCTTACAGTGAAATGCTTACTTACAAGCCCTTAACCAACAGTGCAGTTCAAGAAGAGTTAAGAAAATATTTACCAAATAAACTAAAGTAAAAAATTATAAAAAGTAACACATAAACATAACAATAAACAAGGCTATATACAGGGGGTACCGGTACCGAGTCAGTGTGCGGGGGTACAGGTTAGTTGAGGTAATTTGTACATGTAGGTGGGGGTGAAGTGACTATGCATAAATAATAAACAACGAGTAGCTATATAATCAGCAGTCTTATGACTTGGGGGTAGAAGCTGTTAATGAGCCTTTTGGTTGTAGACTTGGTGCTCTGGTACCGCTTGCCGTGCGGTAGCAGAGAAAACAGTCTTCGACTTGGGTGACTGGAGTCTCTGACAATTTTATGGGCTTTCCTCTGACACCGCCTATTATATAGGTCCTGGATTGCAGGAAGCTTGGCCCCAGTGATGTACTGGAGCCACTACCCTCTGTAGCGCCTTACGGTCAGATGCCGAGCAGTTGCCATACCAGGTGGAGATGCAACCGGTCAGGATGCTCTCGATGGTGCAGCTTTAGAACTTTTTGAGGATCTGGGGACCCATGCCAAATACTTTCAGCCTTCTGAGGGGGAAAGGTTGTCATGCCCTCTTCATGACTGTTTTGGTGTGTTTGGACAATGATAAGAACGTTGGTGATGTGGACACCAAGGAACTTGAAACTCTCGACCCGTTGATGTTAAAGGGGGCCTGTTCGGCCTGCCTTCTCCTGTAGTCCTCCATCAGCTCCTTTGTCTTGCTCACACTGCCAGTTCTCTGACCTCCTCTCCATAGGCTGTCTCATCGTTGTCGGTGATCAGGCCTACCACTGTTGGTTCGTCAGCAACTTAATGGTGGTGTTGGAGTCGTGTTTGGCCACGCAGTCGTGGGTGAACACGGAGGGTGAACAGGGTGAACAGGGAGTACACACCCTTGAGGGGCCCCAGTGTTGAGGAGCAGAGTGGCAGACGTGTTGTTGCCTACCTTTACCACCTGGGGGAGGCCTGTCAGGAAGTCCAGGATCCTGGATATGCTGAGCTGTAGTCAATGAACAGCATTCTCACATAGGTTTTCCTTTTGTCCAGGTGTGAAAGGGCAGTGTGGAGTGCAATTGAGATTATGTAATCTGTGGATCTGTAGGGGCGGTATGAGAATTGGAGTGGGTCTAGGGTATCCGGGAGGATGCTGTTGATGTGAGCCATGACCAGCCTTTCAAGCTCTTTATGGCTACCGAAGTGAGTGCTACGGGGCAGTAATCATTTAGGCAAGTTACCTTTGGTTCCTTGGGCACAGGGACTATGGTGGTCTGCTTGAAACATGTAGGTAATTGCAGACTCAGTCAGAGAGAGGTTGAAAATATCAGTGAAGACAATTGCCAGTTGGTCGAGCATGCATTGAGTGCACGTCCTGGTAATCCATCTGGCCCCGCGGCTTTGTGAATGTTGACCTGTTTAAAGGTTTTGCTCACATCGGCTACTAAGAGCGTTATCACACAGTCATCCAGAACAGCTGGTGCTCTCGTGCATGCGTCAGTGTTGCTTGCCTCGAATCGAGCATAAAACGCATTTAGCTCGTCTGGTAGGCTCGTGTCACTGGGCAGCTCACGTCTGGGTTTCCCTTTGTAGTCGGTAATAGTTTTCAAGCCCTGACACATCTGACGAGCATCAGAGCCGATGTAGTAGGATTCAATCTTAATCCTGTATTGACGCTTTGCTTGTTTTGAAGGTTCGTTTGAGGGCATAGCAGCATTTCTTATAGGTGTCCGGATTAGTCTCCCGCTCCTTGAAAGCGGCAGCTCTAGCCTTTAGCCCGATGCGGATATTGCCTGTAATCCATGGCTTCTGGTTGGGATATGTACGTATGGTCGCTGTGTGGACGACGTCATCAATGCACTTATTGATGAAGCCGATGACTGAGGTGGTTTACTCCTCAATGCCATTGAATGAATCCCGGAACATATTCCAGTCTGTGCTAACAAAACAGTCCTGTAGCGTAGCATCTGCGTCATCTGACCACCTCCGTATTGAGCGAGTCACTGGTACATCCTGCTTTAATTTCTGCTTGTAAGCAGGAATCAGGAGGATAGAATTACAGTCAGATTTGCCAAATTGAGGGCAGGGGAGAGCTTTGTATGCAACTCTGTTTATGGAGAAAAGGTGGTCTAGAGATTTTTTTCCTCCGGTTGCACATGTGACATTCTGGTAAAAAAATTGTAAAACTGATTTAAGTTTGCACTGCATTAAAATCACTGGCCACTAGCAGCGCTGCTTCTATGTGAGCATTTTCTTGTTTGCTTATGGTCTTATAGAATTGGTTGAGTGCAGTCTTAGTGCCAGCATCGATTTGGGGTGGTAAATAGACGGCTACCAATAATATAGATGAGAACTTTCTTGGTAGTCAGTGTGGTCTACAGCTTATCATAAGGTACTCTACCTCAGGCAAGCAATATCTCGAGACTTCTTTAATATTAGACATCGCGCACCAGCTGTTATTGGCAAAAAGACACACTCACCCAAAAAGACACACACCCCCATTGAGGAAACTCTTTGACATTGTTTCACTAAACAGAGGAATAACATAACCCAAAGCATCAATTTGCATGACAGCATAGAAGCACTCACTGCTGTTGCCCATCGCTCCTAGAATTAGATTAATAAGAATGTCCTTTTGGTATCTGCTACCTGGGTGGAGTTGAGTTGAGAATTCTTGGCTAGGTAACAGACACTGTTAGTATGTGTAATGTGTAGGTAGATTGTAATGTGTGTGTTTTACCTGCTACCATACAGAGACAGTGACATATACCACCAGGTGGAGCCCTGGATCAGATTTTACATCCAATAACTGATTTTTCCACAACCTAAGGATATAACTAGGCATACGGAACACTTCTGTATGACTCTCAGAATTACAATAATATCAGACAAAACTATATCAAACTGTACTGGTTTGTAAATCAACATAGGTTGTGCTGAATGTATTTTTAAAAGAGACACTTATACAAAGAGCAATCCCAAAAGTACTGTCTGTGGAATGTTTTGTGAAAGCAAGAACCCTTGAACCAGACTGACAGACTCGTTGAGGGCCACGTGTTGTGTCTAATCAACCATTTTATTATGACGGGTATATGAGACAGTTTCTGCCCCCAGCATGCAGTCTGTCTAGACGTGGATCGATAAGTCCCAAGAAACTTCAGAGATCTGCATCTAGTAATGACACAAACATTAGGCAGACATACATATCACTAGTTTCGTCTGTGTTTCCTTCTCTGTAGTTTTTATGCTCTGTTTTCAACCAAACAATCTGCTTTTATTTATGTGAAATGTTTATCTTCATAAGGGGCTCCTGAGTGGCGCAGCGGTCTAAGCCACTGCGGGTCAGTGCTAGAGGCGTCGCTACAGACTCTGGTTCCATTCCAGGTTGTATCACAACCGGCTGTGATTGGGAGTCCCATAGGGCGGCGTGCAATTGGCCCAGCGTCATCCGGGTTTGGTCATTGTAAATAAGAATTTGTTCTTAACTGACTTGCCTAGTTAAATAAAGGTTAAATAAATAAAATATATATATATAAAAGAGTGGGGGAATAAAGGAGAAAATTCAATTACATAGATAATGTTCTTCTAACACAATGTTCTTTCTTTGTTGTGGTAGAAAAACAACCAATTTACCGTCAGTTAAAATATAATTTTCTTGCCCAACGTTGATATGTTCCATGTTTCTTCGCTATTCCCTGGAAAAATGGTGAATGTACTGTAAAGTATATCCAAGACACATAATCCACATCCGATTATACATTTCAAATAATAATTTGATATAAAAATCACCTGATATTGTTGCTTAATAAGTCTTTCCAATATGTGTTATTCATTAATACAGTATGTTAAAAAATATAGTGTTTAAGACTACAGCTTTAGATTGTTCATCAGTCATCAAATAGTACACCCTATTGATGAAGCAATGTATTTGTTTCCTTACTTCTTTTGAAAAGAATCTTACTGTATGACTACTTGAACACCATCTTTGCTTCATAATTGCCTCAGGGCATTCAGACTGCTGTTAACCCCATTCTGTGTCAGATTGCATGCAAATCCACTGTTCTCTCAATGCTCTGAAATGATAAAATGTTCATGCAATAAAATAAATAGGATTTCTTGAATCATGTTTTCAGTGACTTAGATAACCTCTTAATCAGTTGGCATGGATAGAATCTCTTTCTATCCCCTCTCTATTGGGATTGTCTCCGGTACCGTATCACTGAAACAACCGCCAACCTCGGTGAAGCCACAAGCCAATACTTTGTCCAAGATTAAAGGGCAGATTTAATACGTTCCATCCTGCCTTAGCTGTGTTTGTGCATTAGTTTTGAATACACAGCTTGTCAAGTTCCTGACCTTATTTCCTTTGTTTTGTCTTTATTTAGTTGGTCAGGACATGAGCTGGGTGGGTATAGTCTATGTTCTATGTTTCTAGGTTAGGTTTGTCTGATTGGCCTGATATGGTTCTCAATCAGAGGCAGGTGTTTTACATTGTCTCTGATTGGGAACCATATTTAGGTTGCCTGTTTTTCACTATTGGTTTGTGGGTGATTGTTCCTGTTCGTGCGTTCATGTGTTCTATATTCACTAGTTCAGGACTGTAGCTTCGTTGGGTTACGTCTGTTTATTGTTTTTTTGTTCGTATTGAAAAAGTATTCCAATAAATATGGAAACATACCACGCTGAGTTTTGGTCCTCCTCTCTTTCCACCGACGAAAGACGTTACACAGCTACAGTCCAACATAAAAACATCTTATTCTGAAAACTAGGTAGGCCTAACTAATGCACCTGCTATTTTCACCCTGTATACTTTTATTTAAACGAATAAAGAAATGTTATTGTACTGTGTAAATACCTTGTTTTTCAGCTTGTATAATGTTATTTAAACAAATAAGTGTATGTTAAGCTACTGTGTAAATAACAGAAATGCACATTTGATCAAATTGACCAGCAATACTTTTTCAGTCTTTAAATATAATTTTTTTGTAAACAAATTATGTACAGACGTCTCCAATCAACATCATTCTAGCTGGATTGTGTTCGTGCACTCGGGCTCTGTCATGATCCATGTCACGAGGGTGTCTGATGGTGAGGTCACAGTAAGTTCACATCTTTTTTTAAGTCTACTACTAGTTGAAAGGATCGGGGTCCCAGTGGTCTTACTGGAGGATAAAAAGAGATGTCAGAAGGAATCTCATCACAGCTTAATCGTTGTTGTACGATGCTGAAGTGGTCTGTAGAATAATAGCGATACAGCCACCTAACATTCATGAGACCTTATAATCAGTGAAATGAATCTAAGACAAGAAATATCAAGTGGTTTTCTTTGTTTTGCCTACAGTGTGTGTCTGAATTAAATGAAAATTACAGTTAAGATTAGGTAGCAGACAAATAAAAAGCAAATAAAAAGCATTATCATTACAATTTACAATTCACACTTTATTTATGTAATTTTATTACATTTTTAACAAGGAATGTGTTAAAATAATGATGCATCGGAAAAAGTGAAATTGCTCAAATACCAAATGTACCGGCACATGAACATACAGAGCCAACACGCGAGAAGAAAACATTAAAGTATTTACAGAGATTGCACATGTTGTATTTAATTACAATTAAGACATTATTTCTGTATTGAAATTTCACTTAAAATGGCTTTTCTTTAAAAATGTACATTTTCAACATGAATCAACTTTTTTAAAACATCGTAGTGCTTTTTTTTGACAAAGAGATGAAGAATTGTGTCTTTGTGAGTTTGTCAATTATAGTCAAGTGCATTAGAAGTGCTGTGATTTTAGAATTGTAAAAGAGGCAGATTAACTATTAAAATAACTCTTACTGTGTTTATTTTCACAAACATCATCCTAATACATAAGAAAAATCATAGAGAGGATCTTGTATGAAACAGAAGATTGTAGATGAATACTCCTGTTATAACTGCTCTGTAATCAGAGGAACTGGTGTCATGATGACATGTCAAAATAAACCGGTTACACGTAAAACATTTAGCAACATGCTGCTAACGATTGATACATGGACAAAGATCAACAATCTACTGTATGTGTAAGAATGAAATAAACTAATCTCAGAGCTTTTAATTTTGTTTTATTTAACTAGGCAAGTCAGTTAAGAACAAATTCTTATTTACAATGATGGCCTAGGAACAGTGGATTAACTGCCTTGTTCAGGGGCAGAACAACAAAAAAACATATTACCTAGTCAGCTCAGGGATTTGAACTAGCAACCTTTTGGTTACTGGCCCAACGCTCTAACCACTGCCTGCTTAAAAATACTCTAAATTTGACTGAACTTCAAAAGGTTATACCCACCGTCCTCTCTAAGTGCATCCCAAAACCAACAAGCATAAATATAGCAGTGAATATCAATGTGTTAAGCAAGAAATAAAATCTACAATAGTTTTTTAACCCAATAAATTGTTTCCATAAATAATTTAAAAAAAATGTATTTGCTTCTATAAGAGCATGATTGGAGACTTATCTGGCACCATGGCTTTGTTCTGTTTCATACAGCATGGATGGTGTGACACAAAAGGCAGCCAGGTGAGGCTGAAGTGCGTCTGTTCTGCTCCCTTTGTGTCTTTGTGTTGCATCAGCTGGTCTGTTAATCTTGGCAGTCTGTCCCCTCGAGGTGGTCTGGGATGGGCAGCCCCGTGAGAACAGTCAGACACTTGTTCCACACGTTGAACACGGGACAGACTGGCTGAGCGAAGGTGATGTCGAACGTGTACAGGTGCTGTGAGCCGGCACCATCGTAGAAGGCCAGGGAACCGGCGTCGTAATCCAACAACACCCCCACGCGACGCAGGTGGGGGGACGGCTCGATGGGCATCTCCTTGCTGTTGTGACGTACTACCCAGGAGTTGTTGCATCGAGATAATACCCACGAGGCCGAGTTCTTGCCGACCCACTCGTGTTTCGGTGCTGACTTGTAAGCAACGCCCACAGCAAACCTGATGAAGATAGAAAAATAGCATGTTAATGGCTCGTTCTCTAGTAGAGGTCAAATAGCACCTGTGGGAAATGACAGGACTCCTAGCGTCCAAGAGATTTTTAGATTTCAAGATTGAGTTTTATTATAGTGTAACCAGAGACTGTGATTGGACTTCCCAATCTGAATCTCACACACCTTTATCTCTCCGTATGTTCTAGTCTGAGGTATCTCAGGCACGACTGGTCCATATTCTTACCATGTGCTCCCTCCTATCAAGGCCTCCCAGTAGTGGCGCCCGCTGTCGATGTACACGTTCCCCGTGACGCCGTAGCTGCCCTGGCTGGTGAAGCGGTCCTGGGTGTGGCTCTTCTTGGACGACGTCTCGTCTCGCTCCACCGTCAGGTTGTCGTGGGAGACCTTCAGCTTCTTGTGAGCAGACTTTGGGTCCAACTTGAACGGCTGACCTGTGAATGGACCATAGATTAATTAAGAAATAAGGCCCGAGGGGGTGTGGAATATGGCCAAAATACAATGGCTAAGGGCTGTTCTTAAGCACGACGCAACGCGGAGTGCCTGGATACTGCCCTTAGCTGTGGTATATTGGCCATATATCACAAACCCTCAAGGTGCCTTATTGCTATTATAAACTGGTTACCACCGTAATTAGAGCAGTAAAAATACATGTTTTGTCAAACCCGGTCAAACCCGGTATGGTATGATTTACAACGGCTTTCAGCCAATCAGCATTCAGGGCTCGAACCACCCGGTTTATAATTTAACAGTAAACTATAGTAAATACACTAGTAAATAGTAAATATCTCCATATGTCAATATCTCCTAAGACGCTTGATGACGTCAGCACGGTACTGGAAACTCTGACATACTGTTGGTCTTGAGCTTCCCAGGTACACTGCTGCGACTCCCTGCCTGGTTGATAGCTTTGACCATAAAGATGTACTTGGTGCCACACTGGAGTCCATGCACTGTGTAGTGGTTCTGCTTGATGTTGGGCACAATCATCCAGCTGTCAGCTGAGTTACACAAACCTAGACCACAGACAAAGTCAAGTCAGTCAAATAACAGGAGCTACAACCACTGTATTGCAACAAACACACACATGTAACAGGCATTCGTTGACATAACAACACCTTCGATTAATACTTTGTTGTCGTCAAATCAAGATTGTGGTAATACTAGGATCTGTATTGTCATAACCACTTACGGCTGTTATTTCTCTGCGTGATCCGTCGTACACAATAACATTACCAGTTCACTGTAGTATGAACGGGCACTGGGGCAGAAGAGGGCCAATTGCTTGCAACCCTTGCTAGGGTGATCTGTTCCAACAGTCTGCCACTTACATGAGCCGCAGGGAAACACAAATCTCCATCTGGATTGGAATCCAGTCTGACTCAGCCTATATACTCTGGCCTGGATCAGTCTCTAGCAGAGATACACAGCAGAGATCTCTGATAATCTTATTATAATTTTATTATCCAATGAAAGGAAAGCATGGTTGTTGCCTCCCTTCTGAAATGAAAAAATGCTTTATTTGATCGGAGTAATGTAATGACCCCCCCCCCCCCAAAAAAAAGCTATTCACAGCAGGAGCCACTCAGATAGTCTACCTTTCATGATTTAACCGTTTATACCACAACAGGCAAACTGTACAGTCACACAGCAAACTGTTCTGAGGAGATCTAGGACATTCTTTGGTAACTTACTGACGACATTGGCTTGTCCAGTGAAGATGGCATACTGCAGCTCATAGGAGACGACACAGAACTCGTCATCTGATGTCCAGTGAGCAGTGACGGTGTCGTACGATGCTGTACATAATTCCTCCCGGATTATTGGGGGATTTGGTGCTGAAAATAGAAATATATAGTTGTTTTTCTTCACGTCTCTGGTATTTGTCAGTTATTTAGGACAACAATGATGAACAGTAGACATACTCACTACACTATATTGGATTTACAAACAAAAAAAAAACACTCTTTTTTTTATGACCAAAATGGGTTGGATATTTGGGTTGGTAAATAAATTCTAGTCCACTCTTGCAAGGCGTTGTGACTTCATTGGCCAGGTCGCAGTTGTAAATGAGAACTTATTCTCAACTAGCTACCTGGTTAAATAAAGGTGAAAATAATCAAATCAAATTGTGCCGTGTAATTCAGTTGGTTAAGTTACTGGCCATAGAGTTAAATGTAGTACAGAAGACATCCTGTGGAGAATTCCCTAAAAGCCAGAACAATCCAAATCCAATTCATTCAACTGTAAACAAACCCTAAACTGTTAGTTTACACCTGTAGTTTACAAAGCATGTGACAAAAACTATTTGAGAAGCTACAGTGTAGATGTTTTTCTATTTGACTGCTGGAGAAAATAGATAAACAGAGAAATTGCACTGTACCAGAATGTCCCATTTCAGTCAGACCTGAGTTATAGATATGTCCTAAATATAATTCTGACTGAAAAGATGGAAAAACATTTAAGAAGATGGATAACAGGTGGAATTACGTTCACCTGTGAGGTAATCCAAGCTTTCCAGCATTTTCTTTTCCCTTGTAAAGTCCAACGCAAACGTATCAAAGGTGTCATTCAGGTTTATCTCTGGTATCAGGATCTGAGAGGATGCTGTTGCCATGGACACTCTAAAACACAACGATATATAATTCACATGACATTTCTCTCGTTACAACCTGGGAATCTGTCAGTTGAGACTGTTTGGAGCATTATCACAACAATCAGTTGACTTGATAGCTCACCTCTCGCAGGTGCTTTTGGCTGTCTGCAGGAAGCGGGCGTGGTCTGTCTCCCTCAGGGTGTGATCCGCTTGAGTGATGAGGGATGACGATCTCTCGATGATCTGCTTGCAGGTGGCGATCTGCTGGGCTAGCTTTCGCAGCCGGATAGCCTGAGAGGAAACAATGGATTATTGAATACCGCGGTGCAGGGACAGACCAATAGACTGTTGCTACTGCGGTATTCAGAAACGACTGTACTACATACAGCAGGTTCAATTGAGTTGACAGTTCTTTATTTAAAAGGTCACAATCGAGAGGCCATTCGATTGTACATAATCATGTCACCATCTTTCTCGAATTCAAAAAACATGCTTTGCGTGTTTTTATATAATCAAATTTGCATCGACCATCATGATTAGCCAAGTGATCAACTTTGAGGATGGAATGAGAAGTATCTACATCATCCAAAACATCACCATGGTAATGGAACGTGCCTGCTTGCCCCGTCTGTCCATCGTCAGGGAGCAGAGAGGAGAGAGCAGAGAGGGGAGAGGGGAGAGCAGAGAGCAGAGAGGGGAGAGCAGAGAGGAGAGAGGAGGGAGCAGAGAGCAGAGAGGGGAGAGTGGAGAGGGGAGAGCGGAGAGGGGAGAGCAGAGAGGAGAGATCAGAGAACAGGGAGCAGGAAGCAGAGAACAGAGGAGAGAACCGAGAGGAGAGAGCAGGGAGCAGGGAGCAGGAAGCAGAGAGGGGAGAGCAGGAAGCAGAGAGCAGAAAGGGGATAGGTGAGGGGAGAGAGCAATGAGCAGGGAGCAGAGAGGAGAGAGTAGGCAGCAGAGAGGAGAGAGGAGAGAGCAGGCAGCAGAGGAGAGAGCAGGTAGCAGAGAGGAGAGAGGAGAGAGCAGGCAGCAGAGGAGAGAGCAGGCAGCAGAGAGGAGGGAGCAGGCAGCAGAGAGGGGAGAGCAAAGGAGAGAGCAGGGAGCAGAGAGGAGAGAGCAGCGGAGAGAGCAGGGAGCAGAGGGGAGAGCAGAGAGGGGAGAGCAGAGAGGGGAGAGCAGAGGAGAGAGCAGAGGGGAGAGCAGAGAGGGGAGAGCAGAGGAGAGAACAGGGAGCAGAGAGGGGAGATCAGAGAGGAGAGAGGAGAGAGCAGCGGAGAGAGCAGGGAGCAGAGGAGAGAGCAGAGGGGAGAGCAGAGAGGGGAGAGCAGAGGAGAGAGCAGGGAGCAGAGAGCAGAGGAGAGAGCAGAGGGGAGAGCAGAGAGGGGAGAGCAGAGGAGAGAGCAGGGAGCAGAGAGCAGAGAGGGGAGAGCAGAGAGGGGAGAACAGGGAGCAGGGAGCAGAGAGCAGAGAGCAGCCTCCTGACTTTGAAACGAGGCACGGGGCGAGGAAGGAAGCAGTGTTCCTCAGAGGGGCCAGATCACAGGAAACAGGTCTGATGTGGCTCTGACACTGAACATGGCACAGCATGCCAGCGGCATCCCCCCCCCCTCCCGAGCCCTCTCTAATGACACTTAATGGGGGGAAAGGAAGGGAAACCACTCAAGGAGCAGAGTGGATTTGTTTCAGATGCATTAATGCTGTGTTAACTCTCCTCCATTACTACCAGTGAGCTGGCATAGTACAGAATACAATACTGTATAGCACACACAAAACAAAGCTACTCTAGTTAGATCAGTCACATAGCGATGACCTGACAACACTGATTTTCATCAAATAGGAATTCCAGAGTAAATGATGTTCGTCATACATTCCATTAAAGAAGCAAGCAGACTCTTGCTTATGTTTGCCTCTTGAGGTACATTGCAGTGGCACTGTGGCTCCCGAGTGGCGCAGCGGTCTGAGGCACTGCATCTCACTGCTAGACGCGTCACTACAGACCCTGGTTCCATTCCAGGCTGTATCATAGCGGTCTGAGGCCACTGCATCTCAGTGCTAGAGGCGTCACTACAGACCCTGGTTCCATTCCAGGCTGTATCACAACCAACTGTGATTGGGAGTCCCTTAAGGCGGTGTGCAATTGGCCCAGCGTCGTCCGGGTTAGGGTTTGGACGGGGGAGGCAGTCCATTGTAAATAAGAATTTGTTCTTAACTGATTTGACTCGTTAAATAAAGGTTAAATAAAGGTTAAATAAAATAACACAGTCAGTGAAAGCTGTGCATGTCTAGCAGAGATGTATGGCACGGTAACAACATTCATCCTCAGTCTTTATAGAGGGTTAGTAACCAAAAGGTTGCTGGATCGAATCCCTGAGCTGACAAGGTAAAAATCTGTCGTTCTGCCCCTGAGCAAGGCAGTTAACCCACTGTTCCCCGGGCACCGAAGACGTGGATGTTGATTAAGGCAGCCCCCCGCACCTCTCTGAATCAGAGGGGTTGGGTTAAATGCAGGAAAACACATTTCAGTTGAAGGCATTTGTTTGTACAACTGACTAGGTATCCCCCCTTTCCTTTTCCACCTTGGAGGCAGAGTGTCACGCCCTGACCTTAGTTCCTTTTTTATGTCTCTATTTTGGTTTGGTCAGGGCGTGAGTTGGGGTGGGCATTCTATGTTGTTTTTCTATGTTTTCTATTTCTATGTGTTTGGCCTGGTATGGTTCCCAATCAGAGGCAGCTGTCTATCGTTGTCTCTGATTGAGAACCATACTTAGGTAGCCTTTTCCCACCTAGTGTTTGTGGGTAGTTGTTTTCTGTTTAGTGTGTCTTCACCTTACCGAACTGCTTCGTTTCGTTCACTCTCTTGGTTGTTTTTTTTGTTATTGCAGTGTTCAGTTTATTTATAAAAATTAACATGGACACTTACCACGCTGCGTTTTGGTCCGATCCTTCCTATTCCTCATCCGACGAAGACAACGATCGTTACAAAGAGGACGAGGAAGACTAAGCATGCCAGCTCCCAAGAGTTAGACATCCTGACCCATGTGCCCTCCTCAGTAACCGTCAAAACATACTACTGTCTGGGAAATATTCCCAGGCTCTTATAAAACCCTGGGCGATGTAGAACGATTACAGGCACAAACAAATCTGGGCCTAGACAAATGGAATTGTCATCGGTCACAACAAGGTGGAATCAGACCGTTGTCATCGGTCACAACAAGGTGGAATCCGAACGTTGTCATCGGTCACAACAAGGTGGAATCAGAACGTTGTCATCTGTCACAACATGGTGGAATCAGAACATTGTCATCGGTCACAACAAGGTGGAATCAGAACATTGTCATCGGTCACAACAAGGTGGAATCAGAACATTGTCATCGGTCACAACAAGGTGGAATCAGAACGTTGTCGTCGGTCACAACAAGGTGGAATCAGAACGTTGTCATCGGTCACAACAAGGTGGAATCAGAACATTGTCATCGGTCACAACAAGGTGGAATCAGAACATTGTCATCGGTCACAACAAGGTGGAATCAGAACGTTGTCATCGGTCACAACAAGGTGGAATCAGAACGTTGTCATCGGTCACAACAAGGTGGAATCAGAACATTGTCATCGGTCACAACAAGGTGGAATCAGAACATTGTCATCGGTCACAACAAGGTGGAATCAGAACATTGTCATCGGTCACAACAAGGTGGAATCAGACCGTTGTCATCGGTCACAACAAGGTGGAATCAGAACGTTGTCATCGGTCACAACAAGGTGGAATCAGAACATTGCCATCGGTCACAACAAGGTGGAATCAGAACATTGTCATCGGTCACAACAAGGTGGAATCAGAACGTTGTCGTCGGTCACAACAAGGTGGAATCAGAACATTGTCATCGGTCACAACAAGGTGGAATCAGAACATTGCCATCGGTCACAACAAGGTGGAATCAGAACATTGTCATCGGTCACAACAAGGTGGAATCAGAACATTGTCATCGGTCACAACATGGTGGAATCAGAACATTGCCTTGTCACTGATTACATTGTCATTGTAATGTAGTGAGGTGATTTGCCATAAGGGCTGCAATGTCTACTTGCAAGTTTTGACTTGTAGCTGTTGTTGATAGTTGCAAACATCTACAGTATGTGGGAAGGAGGAGGGAAGTATTACCTTGCCCTCGTTTATCTTGGTGGCTATGATCTGTCTTCTCTGATGTATGATGTCCATCAGAAGGTCACACTCTTCAAGGAGCTTGTTCTCTTGTCTTGATGCATTACCCTTGGAAACAGATCAGGACAGGGATATGAATCTACAGGATAAAACATAGCATTTACAGACATTTGTATTTTTTGATTTATTTGTATATTTTTATTTAACCTTTTTTTTAACTAGGCAAGTCAGTTATTAAGAACAAATTCTTATTTGCAATGACGGCCTATCCCGGCCAAACCCGAATGACGCTGGGTCAATTGTGCCCCGCCCTATGGGACTCCCAGTCACGGCCCGGTTGTGTCACCCTTTCCTGCAGTCAAATGACCAGAATGCACTCTATTGGCTTCATGGGTGGAATGTTATGAAACCTTTTTTTTTTTACCCATAAAATCTGGTGTTTCTATGTCAAATGTTTTTTTTTAATTATTTTAAAAGTCTTCTGTGATGTATACAACGTGTAATATTGGGATGCAAACTCAACATGTATACATTATCAGCTCTATATCTGACATGGTACAGGTCTCTTCTTTTCTGAAGTCCATAACCAGGTGTGTGAGAGGTAGACTTTTGTTTCAAAGTAGATTTGTTTAAGACTACCAAGAAACACCCTGGGTGACCCTGATTTAGTACAATTAATTAGATAATGCTCATAGACTGTAACAAAGCCCCCCTGGCTCATATATAACAGTGCACCTGAGGCAGTAGGCTATCTAGTATTTCCCAGGATAGATCTACACAGCCACAGAGATGCTATTAAATTACATTTCTAGCATGTCATTCTATGTACAAAACGCTGTCACCATACACAGGGTGGCATAGTGCCACAGGCGAGAGTCAGCTGAGCCTAGTCATTGCAACAGTTGTTTTTGCTTTCCCACATACAGCCAGAGGAGCTGCTGGCCCACTCTCTCCTACATCTCTCTCCTTCATCTCTCTGTGGGCACATTGTGTTATCTGTGCCATTTTATTCCTCAATTGGTTCATGCACATATGTTTTGCTATGTCCCATTCATGCCTATTCCACAAACAACACACTACCATGCACACACACACACACACGCACGTGCGAACACATACACACATGCACACACACACACGCACATGCACACACACACACGCACACACACACGGTCAAATTGGCAATATGGCACTGTTTATGTGAGGTTAGCCTACTTTGTCTAGTTAAGTTTAATGGCATATCAACTTGACTGTATACCCGGGTCAACATATTCATCTCAGTAACTGTGTCCGTGAGATAGTATGTTACAGTATTCTAACATGTTCAATGAATTTCAAAGCCTTGCATGTGACAGAATCTGGTGAGCTCAGCTTGAATGCTAAATAACAACATTAAGGATAAAACATATTTTTTAAACCCCAAAGATTTTTTAAACTCCAAAGATTTTTTAAAAATGTTTCTTATCTGACAACTAATATTTACATTTACATTTAAGTCATTTAGCAGACGCTCTCATCCAGAGCGACTTACATTTACGATATAAGTAAAACAATCTAAAAGGCTTAACCTATCAAACAATAGAAATGCCACTGAAACTGAGAGCTGTATCATATAGCCTAATATGGAAACAGATAAACATCCTTACTTACCTCCACATGTTGGCAGATCTGGATCAACTTGCCCATCAGAGTTTCCAACTCATTGTTCCTCTTAATCAGATTGCTGAGGTTGGAGTCCAAGGTTTGCTGTGGGGGGAAAAAAAGAATAGAACAATTATGAACAACAGTGAGAGTCTGTAGCTGAAAATATTCCTCTAGCAAAATGTAAACAGTTAAACTAAATGTGGAAAGAAGGGAAGGAAAAATCATAATCACAATCATGGCTGTCCACTGGAAAAGGACGATGCACTAACAGACATAGGGTCTGGTTGTGTCCCATTTGGTGTGTGATCAGTCAGTCAGTCAGTCAGTCAGTCAGTCAGTCAGTCAGTCAGTCAGTCAGTCAGTCAGTCAGTCAGTCAGTCAGTCACCTCTGAGCTAGCCCCAGTGCCAGAGCTCCCATCATCCAGCCTGCTCACTGAGCTGCCAAAGCTGAGAGGTACAAGCAGAGCGTCTGCCAGAGATATATCCTAGGGCTCAATTATTTCTTGGTATTTTATTACAGATCCCATTAGCGGCTGCCAAGGCAGCAGCTACTCTTCCTGAGGTCCAAAACAAGATTAAGGCAATTACATACAAAACAAAACGGATACATTATTACACCACTATATATCTACAATACAACACATTATTACACCACTACTCTACCACTATATATCTACAATACAACACATTATTACACCACTACTCTACCACTATATATCTACAATACATCACATTATTACACCACTACTCTACCACTATATATCTACAATACATCACATTATTACACCACTACTCTACCACTATATGTCTACAATACAACACATTATTACACCACTACTCTACCACTATATATCTACAATACAACACATTATTACACCACTACTCTACCACTATATATCTACAATACAACACATTATTACACCACTACTCTACCACTATATATCTACAATACAACACATTATTACACCACTACTCTACCACTATATATCTACAATACAACACATTATTACATCACTACTCAACCACTATATATCTACAATACAACACATTATTACATCACTACTCAACCACTATATATCTACAATACAACACATTATTATACCACTACTCTACCACCACATATCTACAATACAACACATTATTACACCACTACTCTACCACTATATATCTACAATACAACACATTATTACACCACTACTCTACCACTATATATCTACAATACAACACATTATTACACCACTACTCAACCACTATATATCTACAATACAACACATTATTACACCACTACTCTACCATATCTACAATACAACACATTATTACACCACTACTCTACCACTATATATCTACAATACAACACATTATTACACCACTACTTTACCACTATATATCTACCATATCTACAATACAACACATTATTACATCACTACACTACCATAACTACAATACAACACATTATTACACACTACTCTACCACTATATATCTACAATACAACACATTATTATAACTACTCTACAACTATATATCTACAATACAATACATTATTACACCACTACTCTACCACTATATATCTACAATACAACACATTATTACATCACTACTCTACCACTACATATCTACAATACAACACATTATTACACCACTACTCTACCACTATATATCTACAATACAACACATTATTACACCACTACTCTACCACTATATATCTACAATACAACACATTATTACACCACTACTCTACCACTATATATCTACAATACAACACATTATTACATCACTACTCAACCACTATATATCTACAATACAACACATTATTACATCACTACTCAACCACTATATATCTACAATACAACACATTATTATACCACTACTCTACCACCACATATCTACAATACAACACATTATTACACCACTACTCTACCATATCTACAATACAACACATTATTACACCACTACTCTACCACTATATATCTACAATACAACACATTATTACACCACTACTTTACCACTATATATCTACCATGTCTACAATACAACACATTATTACATCACTACACTACCATAACTACAATACAACACATTATTACACACTACTCTACCACTACATATCTACAATACAACACATTATTACACCACTACACTACCACTACATATCTACAATACAACACATTATTATAACTACTCTACAACTATATATCTACAATACAATACATTATTACACCACTACTCTACCACTACATATCTACAATACAACACATTATTACACCATTAGTCTACCACTACATATCTACAATACAAAATCCACAATGCAGCAATATTACAATGTGCGTGTGTGTAGAGTGCGTGTGTTAGGAGGTGTCCATGTGTGTGGTGTGCCTTTGTGTGTAAATTCAATTCTTAACAATGAAGACCTGCGCTACAGCGCGATAAAAATGTAAATGCAATGTTTCCTGCATTAGTGGAGACTGCATATTCCGGCCCAATCGGTAATGATCTTTAAATTTCAAGCGTAGTATAGCGGTGAACATTGGCGATACGTATTTAATCGAGCTCTAGGCAACTAAACCATTCATGCATTAATCACCCAATGATGACTCAGATCCAACTCTCTCACAACTTTACTAATTATGACATTGCTGTATAGTACATCCATGGCTATAGTCTACAGCAGCGGTTTCCAGCCTTTTAATGTATGTTCCGGGACCACTAATTCACCGTCAAATTCACTAATTCACCGTCAAATTCTGGAGTCCCAGAATTGTTTTACATAAAATATATTTCGCGTCAAATTTAGAGTAAAGTTTAACACGAATGTAACAGATTAAAGGCCTATTGAAATTACTGTATTATTATGAACAATTTGCATTGTGAAAAGTAATGTAAAATGTATTATTTAAGCAATAAGACATTCGCGAGGCAGGGCTTTATCATGAATCCAGCCCCAGGTAAACGTTGTTCAGTCAACCCATTTACCTCCTGTAACTGTATTCCTGATACGCAGCCCTGCCTTATTGCTTAATTATAAAACTGTTACCAAAATATTTAAATAACAATGAATTACATATTTTCATTAAAATGTTATTTTGATAAGTCAAGTCATACAATTACATTTTTCCACCAGTAAATATAGTCCGGACAAAAATCTGGTTGTTAGTTATTTTGGTCATGTTGCTACAGACATGTTTTTAGTTCATCCTTAATTGTTTTTGCATAGTTGCTATGCAAAAAGACTTGTCATCCATTCTCAACAAAATGGTTGCTATGCAGGCTGGATAACTTTCTTGTAGCTAGCTAGCTCGCTAGCCTAACTCAAGCCACGTCAGACATTGAAACTGGAATGACAGTAGACTAGCTGCATTTTCATATTTTTTTTTAGCATTTTTGATAATGGCATTTACTTGGATATGTCCATGATGTTGCGTGATTTCGACTGGCTCAGGAAAAGTGGTCTCGTCTGGGAACCGTTCACTATATGTATGGTACTACTGAGATCGATGTTCAAGAGTGAAACATTGTTTCCGAGGTTGGACAGGCAGACAGTGAGGCTTATGTTAACCTCCACTGTACCAAACTAAATGCTAGGCTTATATTAAACCCCTGCTGTACCAAACTAAATGCTAGGCTTATGTTAACCTCCACTGTACCAAACTAAATGCTAGGCTTATATTAACCCCTGCTGTACCAAACTAAATGCTAGGCTTATGTTAACCCCTACTGTACCAAACTAAATGCTAGGCTTATATTAACCCCTGCTGTACCAAACTAAATGCTAGGCTTATGTTAACCCCTGCTGTACCAAACTAAATGCTTATATTAACCTCCACTGTACCAAACTAAATGCTAGGCTTATATTAAACCCCCACTGTACCAAACTTAAAGCTAGGCTTATATTAAACCTCCACTGTACCAAACTAAATGCTAGGCTTATGTTAACCCCTGCTGTACCAAACTAAATGCTAGGCTTATATTAACCCCCGCTGTACCAAACTAAATGCTAGGCTTATGTTAACCCCCCACTGTATCAAACTAAATGCTAGGCTTATATTAACCTCCACTGTACCAAACTAAATGCTAGGCTTATATTAAACCCCCACTGTACCAAACTTAAAGCTAGGCTTATATTAAACCTCCACTGTACCAAACTAAATGCTAGGCTTATATTAAACCCCCACTGTACCAAACTAAATGCTAGGCTTATGTTAACCCCCCACTGTACCAAACTAAATGCTAGGCTTATATTAAACCTCCACTGTACTAAACTAAATGCTAGGCTTATATTAAACCCCCACTGTACCAAACTAAATGCTAGGCTGGAAGCAAAGGGAAATAATGTGTGAGTTGAGATAAATACAAGAGATGATTCTGACAGCAACATGAACATGATATTCTGATGGAGGTGCAGTGATCGTTTTCAGATGGAACTTATTTATTTCATTTATTTTTTTAATATATATTTTTTTATATTATTATTTTTTTCAGATGGTACTGTTAGCAGTGTGTTTGTGACGGCCATTACAGCACAGCTTGGAATGCTGCTCGTCCAATCAGTATCCAGGATCCAAACAACCAGTTATTAAGCTCCCAACTGTTATTATTTTTTGAAGAAAACAAATCTTAAAGGCCCAATGATGCCGTTTTTATATCAATTTCAAATAATATCGGGTAACAATTAAGTACCTTACTGTAATAGATTTCCCCCCCCCAAAAAATGTTACTTTTTTTAACGATTTCTCAAGCAAGAATTTTGCTAGAACTGTCTGGGTGTGGTCTGAGTGGGGAGGGGAAAACTAAAAACTAGCTGTTATTGGCAGAGAGGTTTGGAACTCTCTTTGTTATTGGTCTTATTAACCAATTTACCGCATGGTGATGTCACCATCAAATCAAATCAAGTTTATTTTATATAGCCCTTCGTACATCAGCTAATATCTCGAAGTGCTGTACAAAAACCCAGTCTAAAACCCCAAACAGCAAGCAATGCAGGTGTAGAAGCACGGATGGGTAACGATGCTTCATGGGTGTCAGTTGTTGATGTGTGCAGAGGGTCCCTGGTTCGAGCCCGGGTCGGGGTGAGGGGACGGACGAAAGCTAAACTGTTACACCAATATATCCTCCAAACACCGGATTCGAGGGCATTATCACTTTGATACAATGGGTTACCAACATATTAAAATAATGATTGACATTTTCATTAAAACCATTATTTTTATGAATGTATTCATACTATTTCATCCTTCCACAAGATATAGCCCCGACACAAATATAGAGTTCGTACCCAAGCCGGCTGGTTGTTTTGTTCTATCGGTTCGGTTGCCAGAGACTCGACCCAGTCGTTCATTCTAAATGTTCCATTGCCATACTGGCTGGCAACGTTCTTATCCCTTGCTTGCTAGTCAACTACGGCTAACTTACAGTCACATCAAATAGCACAGCTAGAATAACAACAGTAGCTGCATTTGCATTTGTTTAAGCTGTTTTCCAGTAAAATTTATTTAGACACATCCATAACAATGAGTTAATGAGGCATGATATCGTCTGGCATAGAAAATGTTCTCTCGTCAGGACACTGTTGTTCAGAGGAGCTAGCCAAAAACACAGCTAACACAATCACTTCAAACTGAAGCTGGAAAGACTTCAAACTAACTGCACTTTGTTTCTTGTTTTACCTTTTTTCAATTTACATTTCTTTGTATATCTCCATAAAAATTATGCCAGGTGATTCATGATTTCGACTGGCTGAGAAACGCTACCTGTCTCGTCTCGTCTCGACTCCCGACACGTTTATTACTATGGGACAGCAGGAGTTTGAATTTGAATATTGAATATTGAAACAATGTTACAGATGTCGGAGAGACAGACAGCAAGGTTTATACAAATCTCTGCTGTTGAATACGGAATGGTAGTCTAAAATACATGTAAGATAATGTCTAGATGCTTTTTATAGTGGTGATCAAGTTTATAAATTGCATGGCTGGGCTGACGAGACAGTGGATTGCGCAGTCAGATGGAACAGAGTAAATAGGCATTTTTAACATCATGAATTTAGTCGGTGGTAACTTGTGGAATAGACACCGGCTGGAATTCAGTTTTAACCAATCATCATTCAGGATTAGACCCACCCATTATATTAAACCACATATAACAGTCAAAGCAAGTACATTTTATGTTGTTTGATTGTCTTGCACAACAATGTAGTATAACTCTTCTCTGTTTTAACTTTGCTCCAAGGATTACTTTGTATTTCCACCAGGGTTAAGCAGTGAGGCATAAGGAGAATACGAGAACATTGGTTTGATGTCTGAGAGGGTTATTCGTTAATGGTTATATAATCCTGGATGGACTTAATATTGGGATTATGTTCCAGAAGAATTGTTCCATGTATGGGTCTATAGATAGCATCATGGGCTTACCTCCCTGAATGAAAACAGCAAGATAATACCAAAATGGACTGTTAATGCCAGAACACTTTGCTCAACAAAACAAAGAATTTAAATCAACTGCTTGTTGAAATCCTAAGGCCTATGTTGAAGTAATTGTCCACCATGTTTTCCCCCTTGGTTTTATCATATTAAGTACAAGCCCTTCGTATTGCAACGCCATAAAGTCATTGTGATATATAGAGTGCATTCGGAAAGTTTTCAGACACCTTCCCTTATTCTACATTTTGTTACGTTACAGCCTTATTGATTAAATAAAAACAATTCCTCATCAATATACACACACAATACCAAATAATGACAAAGTGAAAACAGGTTTTAGGAAACAAAATGCAGAAATACCTTATTTACATACATATGCAGACCCTTTGCTATGAGACTGGAAAATGAGCTCAGACGCATTCCTGTGTCCCTTGATCATCCTTGAGATGTTTCTACAACTTGATTGGAGTCCACCTGTGGTAAATTCAATTGATTGGACATGTTGTGGAAACGCGTACACCTGTCTATATACAGGTCCCACAATTGACAGTGCGCGTCAGAGCAAAAATCAAGCCATGAGGTCGAAGGCATTGTCCGTAGAGCTCCGAGACAGAATTATGTCGAGGCACAAATCTGGGGAATTGTACCAAAATATTTCTGCAGCATTGAAGGTCCCCAAGAACACAGTGGCCTCCATCATTCTTAAATGGAAGAAGTTTGGAACCACCAAGATTCTTCCTAGAGCTGGCCGTCCGGCCAAACTGATCAATCGGGGTAGAAGGGCCTGGGAGGTGGCCTGATGGTCACTCTGACAGAGCTCCTGAATTCCTCTGTGGAGATGGGAGAACCTTCCAGAAGGACAACCATCTGCAGCACTCCACCAATCTGGCCTTTATGGTAGAGTGGTCAGACGAAAGCCACTCCTCAGTAAAAGGCACATGACAGCCCTCTTTGAGGTTGCCAAAAGGCACCTAAAGGACTCTCAGACCATGAGAAACAACATTCTCTGGTCTGGTGAAACCAAGATTGAACTATTTGGCCTGAATGCCAAGCGTCACATCTGGAGGAAACCTGGCACCATCCCTACGGTGAAGCATGGTGGTGGCAGCATCATGCTGTGGGGATGTTTCTCAGCGGCAGGGACTGGGAGTCTAGTCATAATCAAGGGAAAGATAAACGGAGCAAAGTACCGAGAGACCCTTGATGAAAACCTGCTCTAGATCGCTCAGGACCTTAGATGGGCCAAAGGTTAACCTTACAACAGGACAATGACCCTTAGCACACAGCCAAGACAACGCAGGAGTGGCTTCGGGTCAAGTTCCCGGAATTGAACCCGATCGAACATCTTTGGAGAGACCTGAAAATAGCTATGCAGCGACTCTCCCCATCCAACCTGACAGACGTTGAAAGTATCTGCAGAGAAGAATGGGAGAAACTCCCCAAATACAGGTGTGCCAAGCTTGTAGCGTCATACCCAAGAACACTCAAGGCTGTAATCGCTGACAAAGGTGCTTCAACAAAGTACTGAGTAAAGGGTCTGAATACTTATGTAAATGTAATATTTCATTTTTTATTTTTTTACGTTTGTAAACATTTCTAAAAACCTGTTTTTGCTTTTTCATTATGGGTATTGTGTTTAGATTGATGAGGAAAAAAATGTATTTTATCCATTTTAGAATAAGGCTGTAAAGTAATAAAATGTGGAAAAAGTCAAGGGGTCTGAATACTTTCCGAATGCGCTGTACAGTACAGTATGATGAAAACAATTGAAGAATTTAGTAAACAGAGAACTTTGGAGAACTGAAGGTGTCTGTGATGTCACTGTTTAGCTAATGTTGGGAAGCTCTCTCAGGTCGGCCTTTTCACATTTACATTTCATTAGGCTCTGTGCTTCAGCCGTCAGCGTGCACAGAAATAGCATTTTTTTTATTTTTTAAACTGCTCATCAAAATTATTTATTTATATCAAAGCAGAGGTGACGAAAGCAATTATAATAGCTCTGTGCTGCCTGCTGTGGATGGATGGATGGAAGGTGCCTGGAGATCCATAGAGCCCTGGCTGAAGAACAGCTGATGCAGCCTCACAGAAACAGCCCATAACTCCATGATAAATGCTCTAATGCAGTTCATAAAGTTTAAATGGACTCATTATGATATTTTAATCGGCTGAAAAATACATTTATTTTATACAGCTGTATGTCTAGTAGTATATTTGCACGTCTAGTTGTATAATGCACTTGAAATAATTGACTTGGTGAAGAAAACATCATGTGATGAGATAAGGAGTCATAAAGGGAATAGTTATGGTTGGTTAATACTGTTGCCAGGTCAAAATAACATTGCTTTTATGTAAATAGGGTATCTCCCCGCCTCGCCTGTCTCTCTTCCATAAACGTTTGACAGTTAGGGTGGCATGCCAGTTGGCATTTCAACTCCCAACAGGAGATAAAGCATCCACTTCCTCTCAGAGATGATTTATCCTGTGCCATTCATTTTAAAGTGCTTGGATCCCTGAAGAACCTCCCTGTCCAACCCTGAAAGACAGACAGCAGGCCCAGACTATATAACCCGCTCTGCCAAGAACCTCCCTGTCCAACCCTGAAAGACAGACAGCAGGCCCAGACTATATAACCCGCTCTGCCAAGAACCTCCCTGTCCAACACTGAAAGACAGACAGCAGGCCCAGACTATATAACCCGTTCTGCCAAGAACCTCCCTGTCCAACACTGAAAGACAGACAGCAGGCCCAAACTACATAACCCGCTCTTCCAAGAACCTCCCTGTCCAACACTGAAAGACAGACAGCAGGCCCAGACTATATAAACCGCTCTTCCAAGAACCTCCCTGTCCAACACTGAAAGACAGACAGCAGGTCCAGACTATATAACCCGCTCTTCCAAGAACATCCCTGTCCAACACTGAAAGACAGACAGCAGGCCCAGACTACATAACCCGCTCTTCCAAGAACCTCCCTGTCCAACACTGAAAGACAGACAGCAGGCCCAGACTATATAACCCGCTCTTCCAAGAACCTCACTGTTCAACACTGAAAGACAGACAGCAGGCCCAGACTACATAACCCGCTCTTCCAAGAACCTCCCTGTCCAACACTGAAAGACAGACAGCAGGTCCAGACTATATAACCCGCTCTGTCAAGAACCTCCCTGTCCAACACTGAAAGACAGACAGCAGGCCCAGACTACATAACCCGCTCTTCCAAGAACCTCCCTGTCCAACACTGAAAGACAGACAGCAGGCCCAGACTATAGAACCCACTCTGCCAAGAACCTCCCTGTCCAACACTGAAAGACAGACAGCAGGCCCAGACTACATAACCCACTCTTCCAAGAACCTCACTGTTCAACACTGAAAGACAGACAGCAGGCCCAGACTACATAACCCGCTCTTCCAAGAACCTCCCTGTCCAACACTGAAAGACAGACAGCAGGTCCAGACTATATAACCCGCTCTGTCAAGAACCTCCCTGTTCAACACTGAAAGACAGACAGCAGGTCCAGACTATATAACCCGCTCTGCCAAGAACCTCCCTGTCCAACACTGAAAGACAGACAGCAGGCCCAGACTACATAACCCACTCTTCCAAGAACCTCCCTGTCCAACACTGAAAGACAGACAGCAGGCCCAGACTATAGAACCTACTCTGCCAAGAACCTCCCTGTCCAACACTGAAAGACAGACAGCAGGCCCAGACTATATAACCCACTCTGCCAAGAACCTCCCTGTCCAACACTGAAAGACAGACAGCAGGCCCAGACTACATAACCCGCTCTTCCAAGAACCTCCCTGTCCAACACTGAAAGACAGACAGCAGGCCCAGACTACATAACCCGCTCTTCCAAGAACCTCCCTGTCCAACACTGAAAGACAGACAGCAGGCCCAGACTATAGAACCTACTCTGCCAAGAACCTCACTGTTCAACACTGAAAGACAGACAGCAGGCCCAGACTACATAACCCGCTCTTCCAAGAACCTCCCTGTCCAACACTGAAAGACAGACAGCAGGTCGAAACTATATAACCCGCTCTGTCAAGAACCTCCCTGTTCAACACTGAAAGACAGACAGCAGGTCCAGACTATATAACCCGCTCTGCCAAGAACCTCCCTGTCCAACACTGAAAGACAGACAGCAGGTCCAGACTATATAACCCGCTCTGCCAAGAACCTCCCTGTCCAACACTGAAAGACAGACAGCAGGCCCAGACTACATAACCCACTCTTCCAAGAACCTCCCTGTCCAACACTGAAAGACAGACAGCAGGCCCAGACTACATAACCCACTCTTCCAAGAACCTCCCTGTCCAACACTGAAAGACAGACAGCAGGCCCAGACTACATAACCCACTCTTCCAAAAACCTCCCTGTCCAACACTGAAAGACAGACAGCAGGCCCAGACTACATAACCCACTCTTCCAAGAACCTCCCTGTCCAACACTGAAAGACAGACAGCAGGCCCAGACTACATAACCCACTCTTCCAAGAACCTCCCTGTCCAACACTGAAAGACAGACAGCAGGCCCAGACTACATAACCCACTCTTCCAAGAACCTCCCTGTCCAACACTGAAAGACAGACAGCAGGCCCAGACTATATAACCCACTCTTCCAAGAACCTCCCTGTCCAACACTGAAAGACAGACAGCAGGCCCAGACTACATAACCCGTTCTGCCAAGAACCTCCCTGTCCAACACTGAAAGACAGACAGCAGGCCCAGACTACATAACCCACTCTGCCAAGAACCTCCCTGTCCAACACTGAAAGACAGACAGCAGGCCCAGACTACATAACCCACTCTTCCAAGAACCTCCCTGTCCAACACTGAAAGACAGACAGCAGGCCCAGACTACATAACCCACTCTTCCAAGAACCTCCCTGTCCAACACTGAAAGACAGACAGCAAGCCCAGACTACATAACCCACTCTTCCAAGAACCTCCCTGTCCAACACTGAAAGACAGACAGCAGGTCCAGACTACATAACCCACTCGGGCCAACTCCATTTCTCTGTTACTTCCTTCAGATGGACTTCCTTCAGCCTTTTGAGGGTTGATGCACTGTAATCGTTGTCACTGGCAAGTCATCTAAATTGTGAATTTCATTGTTTTGTAATGTGAATGTAAGGTGTGACACTCTTTCCTGAGAAATGCTCTCTTTTGTCATATATTTACAGAGTTCTGCTTTGTTTCTTACATCTGGAAATAGTGGACTGCTGATATCATATGTCAGGCTATCATCTGCCTTTTTACAATCGGCACAGTCAGAACTAACACTGTCCTGAGATCAGGTGGTAAAATGACAGAAAAGTTGGCAGAACCGTTTTCGAAACACAGACAGTGACCTGACCGGTCATGTTTTTGTCAGGAAGGAAGAGAGACTGAGCAAGCCAAAACCAAAGGTATGGGACCAAAAGCATTCCTCATCCAGAGGAAGCAGCTATTCCTTCCTCTCATCATGTCTGAATTGATTTAGGAAAATAGAAATCCATTGCAGGGAACTGTCTAAAGACTAAGAGCATGACAATGTACTATAGCTGAGGCACACCGTTGTATAATTTATCATTATAGTCTAATGGAAATTAATTTTAAAAATATGTCATGAAGATGAAAAACATGTCAGATGAACGTGAGGAAACAATGTAGAACCTTTGGAACTTGAACCATAACACATACTGTTCCTTCTAACTCTAGAACCAATAATGATACTTTTAACTAGAACCAATAATGATTCTTCTAACTCTAGAACCAACACCATCGAGAGCATCCTGACTGGTTGCATCACTGCCTGGTATGGCAACTGCTCGGCCTCCGATCGCAAGGCACTACAGAGGGTAGTGCGTACAGCCCAGTACATCACTGGTGCCAAGCTTCCTGCCATCCAGAATCTCTATATCAGGCGGTGTCAGAGGAAGGCCCTAAAAATTGTCAAAGACTCCAGCCACCCTAATCATAGACTGTTCTCTCTGCTACCGCACGGCAAGCAGTACCGGAGCGCCAAGTTGAGGTCCAAAAGGCTTCTAAACAGCTTCTACCTCCAAGCCATAAGACTCCTGAACAGCTGATCAAAGGGCTACCCAGACCCCTCTTTTATGCTGCTGCTACTCTCTGTTTATAATCTATGCATAGACACTTTAACTCTACCTACATGTACTGTACATATTATCTCAATTACCTCAGCTAACCGGTGCCCCCGCATATTGACTCTGTACCGGTACTCCCTGTATATAGCCTCGTTTGTTATTTTACTGCTGCTGTTTAATTATTTGTTATTTTTATTTTCTATTTTTTTTACTTATCTATTTTTTTACTGACCACTTATTTTTTATTTATTTTCTTAACTTCTTAAAGCATTGTTGGTTAAGGGCTTGTGACAAATACAATTTATTTGATTTGATTCTTCTAACTCTAGAACCAATAAAATTGGAAATATTTGTACCCCTCCCTTCTCTTTCTTACTTTTATTTTGCTTAACATAAGAGATTTCAGACATGTACAGGTATCGAAATACTTCTGTTACGTTTATGATTTGCATTCCTTCTACATTAGCCAGAGAGCACTACATTGCATGTTCCTTCTGGGATGTAAACGAATAGAGCTAAGATGTGGCTTCGCAGTGGGTAACATCGGCATACTTGAGTCCAGCTTGTCAAGACTTGGAGCATGCTAAGTGCAATTCATTTAGCAACGCTGCCTTTTTGCAGTGAGGTCTATGGCTGCATCTCCATATAAATTAAATATCTTTGTTTTTCATAAAGTCTCTGTTAACATTATTTATTTAGGTTGTTTTGTACTTTTGGCTGTTTTATATTTTATACGCTTAATTTTCAAAAAGGTGAAGCGGGGTGAATAATCATTTTTGTAAAAGATAAAGCCTCTTAAAAAAATATTTAAAAACTCAAGACAATTGCCCCATGTGAAAGCGAGGGAGCACAAAGAAAAATGCTGCAACCACAAAAAAAATGAATCTTTGTAGACTAAAACAAACAACCCCTAAAACCTGGTCATTCTAGTACTATAGACTGACTCAGGGACACAGTGTGACAATACCTTGGCACAGAGGTCAGGGGGGAATTACAAACAGACAAAAAGTAATCCCACACAAGACAAGGGTATTAACATCTGGATAAAGAGTAATGAGCACCAGTTCTGGGTTTGTTGGTTAGTTTTGACATTTACTGTCATGCTCAGAATAACTTCATTCGTTTGTATCTGAAGAATGAAGGAGTTGACATGGCCACGGACGTTGTAATCAGATATAATGTAGGATTTGTGCTGACATGACCACCTAGTAGGTATCTTACAACTGGCAAGAAATATCAGAAATGCAGAGCTCAAGTTTGACCACAACTACTTTAAAGTCTGCCACTCTTCCTTTTCGATTTATTTAACATTTATTTAACTAGGCAAGTCAGTTAAGAAAAAAATCTTATTTTACAATGACGGCCTACCCCGGCCAAACCCTAACCCGGACGACGCTGGGCAAATTGTGCGCCGCCCTATGGGATTCCCAATTATGGAAGGTTGTGATACAGCCTGGAATCAAACCAGGGTGTCTGTAGTGACGCCTCTAGCACTGAGATGTAGTATCTCAGACCGCTGCGCCACTCGGGAGCCCTGAGTGACATTAGTCAAATACAGAACAACAATAAGGAGGAGAATGAGCCCTGAGTAACATTAGTCAAATACAGAACAACAATAAGGAGGAGAATGAGCCCTGAGTAACATTAGTCAAATACAGAACAACAATAAGGAGGAGAATGAGCCCTGAGTAACATTAGTCAAATACAAAACAACAATAAGGAGAGGAATGAGCCCTGAGTAACATTAGTCAAATACAGAACAACAGGAAGGAGAGGAATGAGCCCTGAGTAACATTAGTCAAATACAGAACAACAATAAGGAGGAGAATGAGCCCTGAGTAACATTAGTCAAATACAGAACAACAATAAGGAGAGGAATGAGCCCTGAGTAACATTAGTCAAATACAGAACAACAATAAGGAGAGGAATGAGCCCTGAGTAACATTAGTCAAATACAGAACAACAATAAGGAGGGGAATGAGCCCTGAGTAACATTAGTCAAATACAGAACAACAATAAGGAGAGGAATGAGCCCTGAGTAACATTAGTCAAATACAGAACAACAATAAAGAGAGGAATGAGCCCTGAGTAACATTAGTCAAATACAGAACAACAATAAGGAGAGGAATGAGCCCTGAGTAACATTAGTCAAATACAGAACAACAATAAAGAGAGGAATGAGCCCTGAGTAACATTAGTCAAATACAGAACAACAATAAAGAGAGGAATGAGCCCTGAGTAACATTAGTCAAACACAAAACAACAATAAAGAGAGGAATGAGCCCTGAGTAACATTAGTCAAATACAGAACAACAGGAAGGAGGAGAATGAGCCCTGAGTAACATTAGTCAAATACAGAACAACAATAAGGAGAGGAATGAGCCCTGAGTAACATTAGTCAAATACAGAACAACAATAAGGAGGGGCTTGTCATTATCCTTCACAATCTCCTCAGTTATGATAAATATGTAAATCTTTTATCTATTGTGGAACTAATGTGCACTTTTTCCAAATGGATAACTTTGCATAGAATCAAATACAGTATGAATTTAAATAGTAATCTCCCTAGGGGGGTTATGTAAAAACCTGATAGTAAACTATGCTCCAGAGTACATACATTATCTTTATAATGTATATATACTGTATGGCACTACTCGTTACATAAACAAAGCAGATATCACATAGAGGCCGTGAAGCCACCCATAGTAAAATGTGGACTATATTCTACGGGTCAGGTTTACAGAGCATTTGCACCTGTGCAAAATATTCTCCTGTTATTTTCAGAGGGGAATAAAAGAGCCCAACATTTTTAGATTTGACCTTGATATAACTTATTGGTATTGTTTAGTCTGCAGGTTTTATTCCCCATTGAAAATAACAGCTGTTAACTCTTAGTAGACCTGTCCCTGAATGTGGAGTTGGATTAATACTGTAGATACCGTAGATAACTCCTGGTCTGCTTCCTCCTGTTCACTCCTCTCACTGAGATAGCAGCCTGGAGTTCTCTGCACAATGACAGCATGATCAAACAAAGGAAACACCGGTTAACGCTGATGCTCTGACCTCGATCGCCATAGTGTTGCAATCTAAGATTACTGCATCTCAGATTCACTGGGATTCTGGGACCAAGCTTGGCATTCTCTTTGTTTTTGGTGAAAGGCCAAGCAAAAAGTAGTCCGTGTGTACTATGTAATGCAAAATCTCTTTTTGTTATTCATGCATAAATAGTGTAACATTCGTATTTATTTGTGAAAAGTCCTGAAGTCTTTCAAAGCCATGCAATGGTGTCCATGTGGACCTTAGAAACCCTTCATCTAGACACATTATTACATTATTACACTGACTTCCCCTTTAATAAAGGTGTCCATGGGACCTTAGGAACCCTTCATCTAGACACATTATTACATTATTACACTGACTTCCCCTTTAATAAAGGTGCCCATGGGACCTTAGAAACCCTTCATCTAGACACATTATTACATTATTACACTGACTTCCCCTTTAATAAAGGTGTCCATGGGACCTTAGGAACCCTTCATCTAGACACATTATTACATTATTACACTGACTTCCCCTTTAATAAAGGTGTCCATGTGGACCTTAGGAACCCTTCATCTAGACACATTATTACATTATTACACTGACTTCCCCTTTAATAAAGGTGTCCATGTGGACCTTAGGAACCCTTCATCTAGACACATTATTACATTATTACCCTGACTTCCCCTTTAATAAAGGTGTCCATGTGGACCTTAGGAACCCTTCATCTTGACACATTATTACATTACTACACTGACTTCCCCTTTAATAAAGGTGCCCTAGGAACCCTTCATCTAGACACATTATTACATTATTACACTGACTTCCCCTTTAATAAAGGTGCCCTAGGAACCCTTCATCTAGACACATTATTACATTATTACACTGACTTCCCCTTTAATAAAGGTGCCCATGTGGACCTTAGGAACCCTTCATCTAGACACATTATTACATTATTACACTGACTTCCCCTTTAATAAAGGTGCCCATGTGGACCTTAGGAACCCTTTATCTAGACACATTATTACATTATTACACTGACTTCTCCTTTAATAAAGGCATTGGCTAAACACTGCCTCATTCAAATAAAACATCAATTGGCTATCAATCAACTGTAAAAAAAAAAAAAAAAAACGCTAATAGGTATTGCTACTGTAAATACAAAAACAAAATGAATTTACTGATAAAATACTTAGATACATGTTGTTCAACAGAATGTATAGGGGTTAAGGTCTACTGACATCACAGCCCTATTTGTTATGTCTCTTGATAGAACCTGTCAAATGTGAGGGTACATTTCCATGTGAAAGGCTAACTATAATACACAGCCGCATGGTTCTGCCTGGTAATAAAGCATTAATCGCTCCCATGAGGTTTCTGGAGCCATGATCGAGTCCCATGGCGTGTTGGCAAAATACTAGCCCACAAAGCCCAAACGTCAGTGCTTTGACAGGAGCTCATTCAAGTTTTAAGTGCAAGGAATGCGTGGCCACCTTTTTGTGTGTTCCAGCAAAGAGCCTCTCATGATACCGTATTAATATGGACACACATGGAGGGAAAGAGGTTAGTTCAACTTAACCTGAAACCAATCAGTATTTATTGGTTGTAATTTTGTGGCAAAATGTTATATTTAAGCCGCTAAAAGAAAGTGTGATGGTGTGTGATCACTCCTTGTTCCCAAAGCTCTTGCTCTTTGAAATATTAACAGACATCACATGAGTTTACTGCTGCTGCATTACTGGGGAAATCTGACTGAATGGGGAATTCCATTTGACATGTTTCTAATACTGTTAGCTTTGTTTTGACGTGTCGTAAGCCAAGAGGGCCAGTAGATACAGTATTACACAAAGCGTATAACTGTGAGTTTACCTGATTGTATTGTTCTCTTGTGCTACACTGTTTCCAACCACAATGACTCCTGATTTACCCATGAGTCTGAGGAAACATTCCTCGTTGGTTAGCAGAGGATATTAATAGGAGATAGACGATTTATTGAAATATTGGATCCTACCTCAATTTTAAATCTTAAAATGCCCTTGTCATGATGCCTCTATGAATTGTGGAACAACTGGGTTTTTTTTCACGCTGCAGTATGTCACATAGATTTTTTAGGATAAGGCAACATTTGTAAAACAACACATTTAACAATCACTTTATTTTTTGCATCTCTGAAAATGTGTGTGGTGAATCTCAACAAACCAAAAAAAGAAAGGTCAGATATTGAATCTGATGTGACAGGCAATTCAGGCACAATGTTGTTTATCTAAAATACCCAAATGTTTTCACTTGATTTGAATCAAATATGATTTTTTAATACCACCATTTATTCCACTTAGTGGACACAAATTATTGCACATAGTGAGCTCTTCACAGTCAGTCATTAACTTCTCATACTCCCCAGACATTCCTGAAGCTGTGTACAGTATAGCATAGTACAGCACAGAGCATCTCTTACCTTGAGTTTCTCATAGCGGTCGCTGAGGGCGGCTACTTGGTGGTCCCGATGCCGACCGACCAGTTTGCACAAGGCACAGATCAACTGTTCATCTGTGACACAGTACATGTTCACCTTCTCGTCCTCGTGCTCCAGACACATGAGTCCCCTGATGTGGCAGTCCGGCATGGGCTCGATCAGACGGTGGCTGGTGAAGGGCTTCTTATTGGGGTGGGTGGCCTTCAAGCATTCATCGCAGTAGGACACCTCACAGGTGACACAGGTCTTGACGGCATCCTGGGGAGGGTCTTGCTCACAGAACTGGCACTGCACCGTCTCGCTGGGGGAGGTCATGGCCGAGCCGTCCGGGGCGACCCGCTCACGGCGAGTCTCGCTGGGGGAGTTGGGCCCGCTCACGGAAGCCTTCTGGAAGCGGTCGATGATGTTCTGCAGAGTGACGTTACGCTTCAGTCCCTCTAGGCCCCTCTGGTTGAGGGTGATGGCATAGCGACAGGTTGGGCACTGGAAGGCGCTGATGGACTGCACAGGCTCGTTGGGGCTGCAGTGGGAGATCAGGATACGGTGGGCACAGTTGAAGCACAGGCTGTGAGCGCAGGGCAAGAGCAAGGGGTCCTCGAAGAGCTCCAGACAGATTGGGCAGGTCAGCTCCGACTCCAGTGTTTCCATCTTCACACACAACAAAGCGATGTCGTCAGCGAAATCCAGGGAAGCTGATCAGCTATCTGTAGGGATGACATGGACTTCATCATTAGAGAATGGGAGAATGGGAGAGATAGAGAGAGAGAAAGAGAGAGAAGCAAGGGGTTCAAAAGGGTTAAACAGTAGGGGGTTGTCAACTTTCCCAGAATATAAATTAATGAGTAGTCTGACCACATTCCTAATCTAAAGGGAACTGGAGATTACTTGGTGTATTAGAGGAATAAATAGCAATTATTGGATAACACATCTCTGGTATCTTCATCAGGGGTATTGCATGAAATGCAGACACTTCTAAATTGAGTTTCAGTGTATTCTAAACCCCTTACAGAAATATAAATTAAAGCTCAATCGAAATTAAACTTGTTTGGTTAAAAGTAAAGCAATCCATGTAGATATTGAGTTCCCTAGAACTAATTCCTACAATATTTTATAGGGAGGCACATCTGTCCATAGTTCCTGTGATGCAACAGCCAAACAAAAAAGACCGAAATTGGGAAGAAAAACAAACAAACGCTGCATATTTTATAAGAGCTTTGAGTTGTTTTGATGATATAACTCTGGAAACACCATAAATGAGTCATTTTGGTCAAGTGGCCCATGTCTATGGAGAGGCTTGGCTAGGCTAGCTAGCCCAGGGCAGTGAAGCCAGGCAGCTCACTGAAGCAGAAGTCCCTGCCTGTTCACGGCTGGAGCTCCTTACTGTGACTGTCCTGATGGACACAGGGCCTTTGTTCCAGGCCAGTCAGACACCCCAGCTGCGAGTGGATGCGCTGTGCCCGTCGCGTCTCCCTGTGTGAACTCTACCTCCACGCATTATGTATGAAAGAAGGCAAAAGCTCATTATCAGGCCAGCCGGGCACAAGTGGTCTTTGAAGTTGAGGACACAGAAACTCGCAGAGAGCTATAGCTCAGGACGGGTTTGTTCTCTCCCCCTGTTCTGTTCAAATCCACAGAGACACTCAGTTAACCTACTGGAAGATACAACTGTTGCACTCGTCTCACATGTCTGTGATGTAGACAATATGAATTCATCTGTGGGGTTTTGTTGTGCTACTGTTGGTGCTTTGTCCCGGGACATGAAGTTTGTTTTAACAGAAACCTTCTCTCTGTTATCCAAGTTGATGAGCCAAGTCAAGCTAAGGAGGGTAGAATTAGTGTACCCAATGTTCAAACGTGATGTCAGTACTAAGAAAACATACAGTATAGGTTACTGTATAGCAGTTGCCAGAAATACACACAAATATTATTATGGCTTATGGTTTCCTCCACAAAAAATAGAGTCTATTTTTAATGCAATGTTAAATTATCCATTTTAAAATGCACAGTGCAAACAATATAACATTTTGATTGTTTGTACACTGAAGTAAATTAATCTGGTGAAATGGAAGTTATAAAATTTCGACAGTAAGATCTACAAAGTAGATTAGTGCTCATGTCTACTAAGAATAGTAGTAGAATTAGAAGTGTCTACTTAATCCACACAAGATCACTGTCCTGTAATGTCTGTCTGTCATCCTTTTTTTATCAGATTTTATTGAATCTTTTATTTAGCAAGTCAGTTGAGAACAAATGATTATTTACAATGACGGCCTACCCCCGGCCAAACCCGGACGACGCTGGGCCAATTGTGAGCCGCCCTATGGGACTCCCAATCACGGCCAGTTGTGACACAGCCTGGAATGGAACCAGGGTCTTTAGTGACGCCTCTAGCACTGAGTTCCTCAGACCGCTGCGCCACTCATAGTGTGGGTAAGTATTCAACACAACTCGACTGACACGTACACTCTTAGAAAGAAAAGGTGCTACAGTATATCTAGAACAATATTTATGAACTATTATTTGCCTTCACTGAACGGAGACTTAATAATTTACTGGGGATGTTCAGTCACACGTGGCTGTTAATTTGCATGCTACTGTTGTATTGTAATTTGCTTTGAGGAAATATACAAAAATATTCAGATAAAAAGGGTGTTCCAAAAAAAGGTTCTGCGCTGCCCTCATAGGAGAACCCTTTGAAGAACCCCTTTTGGTACCAGGTAGAACCCTCTTGGTTCCAGATAAAACCCTTTTGGGTTCCATGTAGAACCCTTTCCACAGAGGGTTCTACACGAAACCCAAAAGAGGTCTACCTGTAATCAAAAAGGGTTCTCCTGTGGGGACAGCCTCAGAACCCTTTTCCAACCCTTTATTCTAAGAGTGTACGTCTGAATATTTTCGTACATTTCCTCAAAGCAAATTACAATACAACAGTAGCATGCAAATAAACAGCCACGTGTGACTGAACATCCCCGGCAAATGACTAAGTCTCCGTTCAGTGAAGGCAAATAATAGTTCATAATATTCAAAAAACGATCAAAGAGCTTTGCGTGAAGTGCAAATACTGTACATAAAGACAAATGTCCCGGCCAATGATGTCATCATACAAACTTACAAAAGCCCCAGAGTTACGCTGAAACCCTGTCAAAGTAGACTGTGGCAGAAAGCCAGAGGAGAGTGTTTCACATCAACTACACGTTACTCCACTCCTCCTGAAAGTTTTCTATTCACACGCAGTTTACTTTACCCACCGATGGATTTCCTCCCGCTTTGCACTGCAGAGACATTTCGGTTGAGGGGAAAACTTCTGACCAAAATCATGAAAACGTATTAAAGGACATCAAAGGAAACACCCCCCCGTAACGAGAAGGCGGCGGTATGCAGTAACAGACGGTGGAGCATCCAGATGACAAAAGTCTTCGTCAGGCAGTAATCCTGCTGTACCGGAGCACGGCTGTCATTAACCAGGAACCAGAGACAGAGAGCAAAAGGTAGCCAGCACAACAGGAAGACCTGCCCCACAACTCCAGGACAGACAGCTCCACCTACAGTAGGAGAGCTGGCCAGCAATCACTGGAAATACAGGCAGAGAGAGAGAAGAGAGAGAGAAGAGAGAGAGACAGACAGAGAGAGAGAGAGCGAGAGAGAGAGAGAGAGAGAGAGAGAGAGAGAGAGAGAGAGAGAGAGAGAGAGAGAGAGAGAGAGAGGGAGAGAGAGAGAGAGAGAGAGAGAGAGAGAGAGAGAGAGAGAGAGAGAGAGAGAGAGAGAGAGAGAGAGAGAGGCAGGACATAAGCAGAGACAGAGTTCTCCAGGACCACAGGGGGGTAGGCCTAGTCAGTGTAACTCTGGCCCTCACACAGGACAGGCAGGTCAGTGTCCTCTGTCCTCTGATCCCTGCCCTCTGGGCTGTAAACCAGAGAGGAGACAGAGAGGAGAGAGTCAGGATCAGTTTCCCTCTGTGACCGTCTCCTCTGCCTCTCTAGCGGTACAATGCTGCCCTGTGTGGTAGAACTGTTCTTAGCTCTGTCACCAGGGATTAAAAACTGAGAAAGGCTGACGATACACATGCACACAAATACACACGCACGCAGGAACGCAGGCACGCACACACACCCGCAGGGGATGGGTTGGGATTGGAGCAGGGACAGGGGTCTCTGATTCCCTCTCCTCCCAAACAACAAGCTGACCTGGAACACAGGGATCACATCCCCAGTCTGAACTCTTTCTCCCTGCTCAAAACGTCAGTGCTTCTCAAATGTCTCACTGGGTTGAGGCAGTAAGCATACAAAGTTTCACAAAATCATCATTAGATTACAAAAGAGAATGAGAAATGTAAGAATTGCTGTTTCAAAGTGAAACCATTACATTTCTCGACCCCTCCGCAAGACTAGTAAAATCTGTAAAAATGTGTCTCTCTACCACATGAAACTTCCCAGTGTGTTCATGATAAACCCTGTGTTAATCTGTTCCGGTGTGTTCATGATAAACCCTGTGTTAATCTGGTCCGGTGTGTTCATGATAAACCCTGTGTTAATCTGTTCCGGTGTGTTCATGATAAACCCTGTGTTAATCTGTTCTGGTGTGTTCATGATAAACCCTGTGTTAATCTGTTCCGGTGTTTTTATGATAAACCCTGTGTTAATCTGTTCTGGTTAATCTGTGTGTTCCCATCACTCAAGTTTTATAAAGTGGGGATGGATCACTTTAAATTAAGGAGGGTACCATCTACCATCTGCTCTCCATGTGCCTCCCTCCCCTCCCTCCCTCCCTCGCTCCCACCCTCCCACCCTCCCTCTCTCCCTCCCTCGCTACCTCGCTCCCACCGTCCCACCCTCCCTCCCTCCCTTGCTCTCTCAATCCCCTCCCTGATAGACAGATCCATATTGTAGACATTCTAGACATCTTGGTGAACACAAAGCGGTGGGTGTGAGAGTGAGTACCATATGGTGTTGGAGATGGCATCGGAATGTCAATGGCATTCCCCTGTCTGATTTCCTGTGAAGCCTCCAGCTGGGCAGCAATACCTGCTGTACTGTACTGTAGTCTAGTATACTGTAGTGTAGTGTACTGTTGTGTATTGCAGTGTAATGTAGTGTAGTGTGCTATACTGTACTGTAGTGTAAAGTACTGTAGTGTAACGTAGTGTACGGTAGTGTACAGTAGTGTACTGTAGTCTAGTATACTGTAGTGTAGTGTACTGTTGTGTATTGCAGTGTAATGTAGTGTAGTGTGCTATACTGTACTGTAGTGTAAAGTACTGTAGTGTAATGTAGTGTACGGTAATGTACAGTAGTGTACTGTAGTCTAGTATACTGTAGTGTGGTGTACTGTCGTGTATTGCAGTGTAATGTAGTGTAGTTTGCTGTACTGTACTGTAGTGTAAAGTACTGTAGTGTAATGTAGTGTACGGTAGTGTACAGTAGTGTACTGTAGTCTAGTATACTGTAGTGTAGTGTACTGTTGTGTATTGCAGTGTAATGTAGTGTAGTGTGCTATACTGTACTGTAGTGTAAAGTACTGTAGTGTAATGTAGTGTACGGTAGTGTACTGTAGTGTACTGTACAGTACTGTAGTGTATTGCAGTGTAATGTAGTGTACTGTACTGTATTGTACTGTAGTGTAAAGTGCTGTACTGTAATGTTGTGTACGGTAGTGTGCTGTACTGTTGTGTATTGTAGTGTAATGTACTGTACTGTAGTGTATTGTAGTGTACTGTACTGTACTGTACTGTAGTGTATTGTAATGTACTGTACTGTACTGTAGTGTATTGTAGTGTACTGTACTGCAGTGTAATGTATTGTAGTGTACTGTACTGTAGTGCATTGCAGTGTAATGTAATGTAGTGTACTGTACTGTATTGTACTGTAGTGTAAAGTACTGTACTGTAGTGTACTGTATTGTAGGGTGCTGTACTGTTGTGTATTGTAGTGTAATGTAATGTAGTGTACTGTACTGTAGTGCATTGTACTGTACTGTAGTGTATTGTAGTGTACTGTACTGTAGTGTAATGTACTGTAGTTTAATGTAGTATATGGTAGTGTACTGTAGTGTATTGTAGTGTATTGTAATGTACTGTTGTGTAATGTAGTGTACTGTACTGTACTGTAGTGTACTGTACTGTTAGGTAGAGTACTGTACTGTAGTGTACTGTAGTGTAATGTACTGTACTGTTAGGTAGTGTACTGTAGTGTACTGTAGTGTAATGTACTGTTAGGTAGTGTACTGTACTGTACTGTAGTGTAATGTACTGTACTGTTAGGTACTGTACTGTACTGTAGTGTACTGTACTGTTAGGTAGTATACTGTACTGGTGCATTTTAGTGTCAGTGAGTTTCAGTGGAGAAGAGTGAGGCTCATCTTCACACACCCGGGACCCAGAGGTTCCTGAAAACATGGTCCTAGTTCCTTTCTACACCTATAGTAGCCTAACACATGCCTGCTATTTCAAAAAATAATGTTTTGTTATACACAAAGTCCTCTAGGAATAGTTTCACAAGTATGCAACATTCATGCAGAATACTAAATAAATTGAGTGACATGCTCCGGAGTGGCACAGCGGTCTAAGGCACTGCATCTCAGTGCAAGAGATGTCACTACAGTCCCTGGTTCGATTCCAGTCTGTATCACATTTGGCCGTGATTGGGAGTCCCATTAGGCGGCACACAATTGGCCCTGCGTCATCTGGTTTAGGGTTTGGCCGGGGTGTGCCGTCATTGTAAATAACAATTTGTTCTTTAACTGACTTGCCTAGTAAAAAATAAAAATAAATAGTTCAAACTGTGCTCATCTATAAGAGATGTAACACTGAGTCAGCAGTCTCATCATACACAAAAATCATGCTGCATTAACTTGGATTAGTAAATGCATATGGGTGGATCTGAATGATCAATATCCTTGAAGCCAGCCCCCTGTCTGCCCACTGCCAGCAATGGAAACATGTGAACTTTACACTGGGGCTGGGACAGGCGCCACAACCAACCCGGGGGGGGGTTTGTCACCTACAGTCATTGGTTGGCACAAGACTCACAATCAATAGCCAATAGGACTGTGCATTCACGTGGCCTGAGAGAGAGAGAGAGAAACACCACTTTTAAAAAGCCAACTAACACTGTGTCTAATGAGTAACCACATCTAGACACCAGCAGCCTAAACAGAGACCCACAGAGCTGTTGTCATAAAGGTTGTTAATCCCCGACATCTAGTGCCAGCAGACCGGGCAAGATTAAGTGCAGGAAAGCCAATAATATACGCTTAATAATAGGATAAAGTGTAAATGGTTTATCCCCAGGGCCCAGGCGTGCATGGTGGTGTAAACGCTGAACTACCAGAGAAACAGTACACAGGGATAAGGTTCTCGGCATGTGGGCACTGACAGGTTTTCCAGTTGGGATATATGCACGAATCAAGCATTAGTACTCTACTAAGCAATACGGTGCTTCCGTGAAACTGAATTTGAATATTAGAGCTTCTATTAGAGCTTACAGATGTAGGATTTCAATTTGAGTCAGTTTGCTACAGCAGTAAAATTACAAAACTTTAGAAACCTTTTTAAAACCTTGAATACACTACAACTTTGCAATTCCTGCTATGCATGAAAATGCTCAGCAACAGAAGAGTGATCAAAATTAAGATCCTACATCTGTATAACTAAATAGATTTTTTTTTTAAACGAGAGCTATACTTGGATTGTTTTTTCTCTCAACTCAAGCTCTTTCTAATCAGCTTTGACACGCTATTTGATCATCTATAATGACGACCTTTATCCTTGTATTCATCATTAGAGAGAGAGAGAGAACTTTCTCTTTTTCCCGGGGCAGATATCTAAACTTGTTTATCTGTAGTCCTGTTTTTGTGGCGTATCTGTGACCAATGTGTGGCCTGGCTCTGCCCCCTAAAGCACTTGTGTGGCCTGGCTCTGCCCCCTAAAGCACTTGTGTGGCCTGGCTCTGCCCCCTAAAGCAGCCGGTTCAATAGAGAGGTCCAACAGCCCACTCCTGTCAAGGTTGACATCAAGTCTGACATTTCAAAGTGAAATCTCAAACTTTAAGAGGCCTTTTTTAAACCTTGAAAACACTACAAGTTTGCATATCCTGCTGAGCAGGACATTTTTCAGCAGCAAAAGAGTGATCAAATTAAGATTGTACATATGTATTGATTGTGACATGACAATAGGTATTTCATTTGTTTAGTGTTGATGTCTTGATGAGGGATATTGATTACAATGTGTGCCAATAAACAATAGCCTACAGTAAGGAGTGTACATGTAAAAATATTATATTAATATTACAGTTATGAAATGCAACCGGTTGAAGGAGATACACTGCAAAGGAGTTTGTGTGCAGTTGAGAGAGACAATCCAATGTGGATTTGACCATAGATAAGAAATTGGAAACAGAGGCCACTAGTTGGATTGATACATTGCCAGTTAGCCTTTAGCCAGCCAAGCAGTCAAGCAGCTTTAGAACAGAGGGTCTGTTAGCTACGCCTGCTGCTGGCAGGGCCGGTCTTTCTGTAGGTCATCCTGGTCAGTAATCAGAACAGCCAAACTCTCCCATTTCCTCTCTGCGGTTTGGCAGGTGGCATCAGCAGGAAAATAGTGTTTTCTTTCCATGACCACATGAACTTTCACTGAATCCCCCTCAGACTCATTATTTTCCAGCAAAGCCCTGGCCCAGCATAGATTTCCTGATAACAGAATTGGTCGCTGTTGGATTGCACTAATCTCGTACTCCAATCGTATGATTAAAATATAATCTAACGTTCTCCCTTGATCCCAAAATACTGTACAAAGTACTCACTGGATTAAAATGAGGGTTTATTATGCATCATTGAAACTACTTCAAAAAATGTATGGGTTAATAAAGTACATATTTTGTCATTCTTATACATAAAGTGTACTGTTTATATTGCTGCCTAGTTATTTCAGATTACCACATATATATTGATGGGCAATTTAGCCACTACAAAACAGAGGTAAAAGAGGGACACCTAGTGGCTGTAAACCGCATGACACTGACAATCCCTGACAAATTGACTATTTAAACTGATGATAAATCATGCACTATGCACACAGACTGCCATAATAACTCATCTATATTAGTGTCAAACAAAACGTTACGGATGTAGACTCCCAAAGTCATTATTCACTATCCCCGCCTGTACCTTTCCTTGTTGACCTCTTTCAACAACTAGACTACAATCAACCTAAACAAACCCTTCACACACTGACAAGGTTTCCATGGGGATACATGTGATCTAAGAGTGATCAGAGAGAAAAGTCAGGCGTTCCTCTGTTCCACTGGGAGATAGTTAGTTACTAATTAATCAAGGAAACCCCCCCAGGCTCCAACAAGTCTCCATTTTACACTTATAAAGTAATAAGGAAGTACACAGATAAGCTCTTTTATAAAACTACAGGCAATATTTTGATACAATAGTACTGCTTTGAAGCTAGACAGGCAACTCAGATAGCAAACACTGCTATATGTCACTTGTGTTTATCTTATCTTAAGTAGTAAAAGACATTTAGTGGGTCATTGGGAGACACCGGGATATTCTCATTCCCCTGTTAGCACTGGTATAACTCTCATACTGTGGAACAAACGGAGAATGTTATTGGTAATAAACATTTGAAAAATAACAGCTTCACTCAACACAAAAATAGCTTTTATTGAAATGTGTGCGAGCAAGACGAGAATTTATATGAACTGAATAACAATGAAGCCTGATATTCCAACTGCATTTTGCAAATGGAATGTTTGATTAAAAAGACAGGCAACACTTCTTAGGATTGATCTAACTCATAAATAATGTTTTCGTGACAATCAAGGTGGTACAACCGTTGGTACTGGTATCATCACTGAAGTTGACACACCAGCTTTCCGAGTCACAACGTTCGCAGCTTTAGAATGAGTCACGTCAAAAGTACGAGGATCACAGACAATCCATTGCACATGATCACACACATTTTGCCGTGTTGTACTCTGTCGTTTCACCCACTGCCTCCCTCAACCACCGTGTTATTCTACACTGTCGTTTCACCCACTGCCTCCCTCAACCACCGTGTTATTCTACACTGTCGTTTCACCCACTGCCTCCCTCAACCACTGTGTTATTCTACTCTGTCGTTTCACCCACTGCCTCCCTCAACCACTGTGTTATTCTACACTGTCGTTTCACCCACTGCCTCCCTCAACCACCGTGTTATTCTACACACTGTCGTTTCACCCACTGCCTCCCTCAACCACCGTGTTATTCTACACTGTCGTTTCACCCACTGCCTCCCTCAACCACCGTGTTATTCTACACACTGTCGTTTCACCCACTGCCTCCCTCAACCACCGTGTTATTCTACACTGTCGTTTCACCCACTGCCTCCCTCAACCACCGTGTTATTCTACACTCTGTCGTTTCACCCACTGCCTCTCTCAACCACCGTGTTATTCTACACTCTGTCGTTTCACCCACTGCCTCCCTCAACCACCGTGTTATTCTACACTGTCGTTTCACCCACTGCCTCCCTCAACCACTGTGTTATTCTACACTGTCGTTTCACCCACTGCCTCTCTCAACCACCGTGTTATTCTACACTGTCGTTTCACCCACTGCCTCCCTCAACCACCGTGTTATTCTACACACTGTCGTTTCACCCACTGCCTCCCTCAACCCCTGTGTTATTCTACACTGTCGTTTCACCCACTGCCTCCCTCAACCACCGTGTTATTCTACACTGTCGTTTCACCCACTGCCTCCCTCAACCACCGTGTTATTCTACACTCTGTCGTTTCACCCACTGCCTCCCTCAACCACCGTGTTATTCTACACTGTCGTTTCACCCACTGCCTCCCTCAACCACCGTGTTATTCTACACACTGTCGTTTCACCCACTGCCTCCCTCAACCACTGTGTTATTCTACATTCTGTCGTTTCACCCACTGCCTCCCTCAACCACTGTGTTATTCTACACTGTCGTTTCACCCACTGCCTCCTTCAACCACCGTGTTATTCTACACACTGTCGTTTCACCCACTGCCTCCCTCAACCACCGTGTTATTCTACACTGTCGTTTCACCCACTGCCTCCCTCAACCACTGTGTTATTCTACACTGTCGTTTCACCCACTGCCTCCCTCAACCACCGTGTTATTCTACACTGTCGTTTCACCCACTGCCTCCCTCAACCACCGTGTTATTCTACACTGTCGTTTCACCCACTGCCTCCCTCAACCACCGTGTTATTCTACACTGTCGTTTCACCCACTGCCTCCCTCAACCACTGTGTTATTCTACATTCTGTCGTTTCACCCACTGCCTCCCTCAACCACTGTGTTATTCTACACTGTCATTTCACCCACTGCCTCCCTCAACCACTGTGTTATTCTACACTGTCGTTTCACCCACTGCCTCCCTCAACCACCGTGTTATTCTACACTCTGTGATGTCACTTTCATAATTCCACACTAATGGAATTTTCTAAGTGCAGAACAGCAGAGTGACATCAGCTCTTGAACTACGCCCTGCCTCAAGGCTGAGTCAACATTTTGCTCCCTAACATGTCAACACACTGACACCGAAACACACACAGCACACAGACACCACTTGTTTCTGTGTAAGAAAATATGCAAAACCTGAAGATAAAGTAAGCAGTAACCTCTTTATTTACCTGCCACATGGTTAAAATCCCATTATCCACAAACAGGGGGAAAATAAGAAATGCCTCACAGTTGACGAGTCTGGTAACACTACACTATAATAGGCCAATCCACTGCAACGCTCTGGAAGAACCGTCTGACTCGTCTGTTTTTACCTTCAGTACCAGTATTGACTCGTCTGTTTTTTACCTCCAGTACCAGTATTGACTCTTCTGTGAGTTTCTGGCCCTCTAGGAGGGTTGAAACTGTCTGCCGTGGGCTGCAAACTAACCAATGACACAGAGGGGGGAGGGACCTCTGAGATGGTGGGTGTGTCTGCTCAGGGATTGTGAGCTGAGAAGCTTTGCTGTGTTCAGAAACTATTTCCAAAACGGCACATATGGTGTTACTAGAGAATGTTTACATAATCCAATAACCATTAATCATAATGTATGTGGTTTCAGTGACCTGTCGTTGACATATAGAAACACAGCGGGTAGAGCCACGGTATCAATCCAGTATATCCCACAATGATTATTATACACCACGACACACCAATGTTGATGGAAAACACATAACACTGTCACAATGTGAGGTGGTGGGTTTCATCCCAGTCCAATGTGAGGTGGTGGGTTTCATCCCAGTCCAATGTGAGGTGGTGGGTTTCATCCCAGTCCAATGTGAGGTGGTGGGTCTCATCCCAGTCCAATGTGAGGTGGTGGGTCTCGTCCCAGTCCAATGTGAGGTGGTGGGTCTCATCCCAGTCCAATGTGAGATGGTGGGTCTCATCCCAGTCCAATGTGAGATGGTGGGTCTCATCCCAGTCCAATGTGAGGTGGTGGGTCTCATCCCAGTCCAATGTGAGGTGGTGGGTTTCATCCCAGTCCAATGTGAGATGGTGGGTTTCATCCCAGTCCAATGTGAGGTGGTGGGTCTCATCCCAGTCCAATGTGAGGTGGTTGGTTTCATCCCAGTCCAATGTGAGATGGTGGGTCTCATCCCAGTCCAATGTGAGGTGGTGGGTTTCATCCCAGTCCAATGTGAGGTGGTTGGTTTCATCCCAGTCCAATGTGAGGTGGTGGGTCTCATCCCAGTCCAATGTTAGATGGTGGGTCTCATCCCAGTCCAATGTGAGGTGGTGGGTCTCATCCCAGTCCAATGTGAGGTGGTGGGTTTCATCCCAGTCTAATGTGAGGTGGTGGGTTTCATCCCAGTCCAATGTGAGGTGGTGGGTTTCATCCCAGTTCAATGTGAGGTGGTGGGTTTCATCCCAGTCCAATGTGAGGTGGTGGGTTTCATCCCAGTCCAATGTGAGGTGGTGGGTCTCATCCCAGTCCAATGTGAGGTGGTGGGTCTCATCCCAGTCCAATGTGAGGTGGTGGGTTTCATCCCAGTCCAATGTGAGGTGGTGGGTTTCATCCCAGTCCAATGTGAGGTGGCGGGTCTCATCCCAGTCCAATGTGAGGTGGTGGGTCTCATCCCAGTCCAATGTGAGGTGGTGGGTCTCATCCCAGTCCAATGTGAGGTGGTGGGTCTCATCCCAGTCCAATGTGAGGTGGTGGGTCTCATCCCAGTCCAATGTGAGGTGGTGGGTCTCATCCCAGTCCCATGTGAGGTGGTGGGTGTCGTCCCATGTGAGGTCGTGGGTTTCATCCCAGTCCAATGTGAGATGGTGGGTCTCATCCCAGTCCAATGTGAGGTGGTGGGTCTCATCTCAGTTAAATGTGAGATGGTGGGTCTCATCCCAGTCCATTGTGAGATGGTGGGTCTCATCCCAGTCAAATGTGAGATGGTGGGTCTCATCCCAGTCCAATGTGAGATGGTGGGTCTCATCCCAGTCCAATGTGAGATGGTGGGTCTCATCCCAGTCCAATGTGAGATGGTGGGTCTCATCCCAGTCCAATGTGAGGTGGTGGGTCTCATCCCAGTCCAATGTGAGGTGGTGGGTTTCATCCCAGTCCAATATGAGGTGGTGGGTCTCATCCCAGTCCAATGTGAGGTGGTGGGTCTCATCCCAGTCCAATGTGAGGTGGTTGGTTTCATCCCAGTCCAATGTGAGGTGGTGGGTTTCATCCCATGTGAGGTGGTGGGTGTCGTCCCATGTGAGGTCGTGGGTTTCATCCCAGTCCAATGTGAGATGGTGGGTCTCATCCCAGTCCAATGTGAGGTGGTGGGTCTCATCTCAGTTAAATGTGAGATGGTGGGTCTAATCCCAGTACAATGTGAGATGGTGGGTCTCATCCCAGTCAAATGTGAGATGGTGGGTCTCATCCCAGTCCAATGTGAGATGGTGGGTCTCATCCCAGTCCAATGTGAGATGGTGGGTCTCATCCCAGTCCAATGTGAGATGGTGGGTCTCATCCCAGTCCAATGTGAGGTGGTGGGTCTCATCCCAGTCCAATGTGAGGTGGTGGGTCTCATCCCAGTCCCATGTGAGGTGGTGGGTGTCGTCCCATGTGAGGTCGTGGGTTTCATCCCAGTCCAATGTGAGATGGTGGGTCTCATCCCAGTCCAATGTGAGGTGGTGGGTCTCATCTCAGTTAAATGTGAGATGGTGGGTCTCATCCCAGTCCATTGTGAGATGGTGGGTCTCATCCCAGTCAAATGTGAGATGGTGGGTCTCATCCCAGTCCAATGTGAGATGGTGGGTCTCATCCCAGTCCAATGTGAGATGGTGGGTCTCATCCCAGTCCAATGTGAGATGGTGGGTCTCATCCCAGTCCAATGTGAGGTGGTGGGTCTCATCCCAGTCCAATGTGAGGTGGTGGGTTTCATCCCAGTCCAATATGAGGTGGTGGGTCTCATCCCAGTCCAATGTGAGGTGGTGGGTCTCATCCCAGTCCAATGTGAGGTGGTTGGTTTCATCCCAGTCCAATGTGAGGTGGTGGGTTTCATCCCATGTGAGGTGGTGGGTGTCGTCCCATGTGAGGTCGTGGGTTTCATCCCAGTCCAATGTGAGATGGTGGGTCTCATCCCAGTCCAATGTGAGGTGGTGGGTCTCATCTCAGTTAAATGTGAGATGGTGGGTCTAATCCCAGTACAATGTGAGATGGTGGGTCTCATCCCAGTCAAATGTGAGATGGTGGGTCTCATCCCAGTCCAATGTGAGATGGTGGGTCTCATCCCAGTCCAATGTGAGATGGTGGGTCTCATCCCAGTCCAATGTGAGATGGTGGGTCTCATCCCAGTCCAATGTGAGGTGGTGGGTCTCATCCCAGTCCAATGTGAGATGGTGGGTCTCATCCCAGTCCAATGTGAGGTGGTGGGTCTCATCCCAGTCCAATATGAGATGGTGGGTCTCATCCCAGTCCAATGTGAGGTGGTGGGTCTCATCCCAGTCCAATGTGAGATGGTGGGTCTCGTCCCAGTCCAATGTGAGGTAGTGGGTCTCGTCCCAGTCCAATGTGAGATGGTGGGTCTCATCCCAGTCCAATGTTAGATGGTGGGTCTCGTCCCAGTCCAATATGAGATGGTGGGTCTCATCCCAGTCCAATGTGAGATGGTGGGTCTCGTCCCAGTCCAATGTGAGATGGTGGGTCTCGTCCCAGTCCAATGTGAGATGGCGGGTCTCGTCCCAGTCCAATGTGAGATGGTGGGTCTCATCCCAGTCCAATGTGAGATGGTGGGTCTCATCCCATGTGAGGTGGTGGGTTTCATCCCAGTCCAATGTTAGATGGTGGGTCTCATCCCAGTCCAATGTGAGATGGTGGGTCTCATCCCAGTCCAATGTGAGATGGTGGGACTCGTCCCATGTGAGGTGGTGGGTTTCATCCCAGTCCAATGTGAGGTGATGGGTCTCATCTCAGTCCAATATGAGATGGTGGGTCTCGTCCCAGTCCAATGTGAGGTAGTGGGTCTCGTCCCAGTCCAATGTGAGATGGTGGGTCTCATCCCAGTCCAATGTGAGGTAGTGGGTCTCATCCCAGTCCAATGTGAGATTGTGGGTCTCATCCCAGTCCAATGTGAGGTGGTGGGTCTCGTCCCAGTCCAATGTGAGGTGGTGGGTCTCATCCCAGTCCAATGTGAGATTGTGGGTCTCATCCCAGTCCAATGTGAGGTGGTGGGTCTCGTCCCAGTCCAATGTGAGGTGGTGGGTCTCGTCCCAGTCCAATGTGAGGTGGTGGGTCTCGTCCCAGTCCAATGTGAGATAGTGGGTCTCGTCCCAGTCCAATGTGAGATAGTGGGTCTCATCCCAGTCCAATGTGAGGTGATGGGTCTCATCCCAGTCCAGTGTGAGATGGTGGGTCTCGTCCCAGTCCAATGTGAGATGGTGGGTCTCGTCCCAGTCCAATGTGAGGTGGTGGGTCTCGTCCCAGTCCAATGTGAGATGGTGGGTCTCGTCCCAGTCCAATGTGAGGTGGTGGGTCTCGTCCCAGTCCAATGTGAGATAGTGGGTCTCATCCCAGTCCAATGTGAGATGGTGGGTCTCGTCCCAGTCCAATGTGAGGTGGTGGGTCTCGTCCCAGTCCAATGTGAGATAGTGGGTCTCATCCCAGTCCAATGTGAGATGGTGGGTCTCATCCCAGTCCAATGTGAGGTGATGGGTCTCATCCCAGTACAGTGTGAGATGGTGGGTCTCATTCCAGTCCAATGTGAGATGGTGGGTCTCGTCCCAGTCCAATATGAGATGGTGGGTCTCATCTCAGTCCAATGTGAGGTGGTGGGTCTCATCCCAGTCCAATGTGAGATGGTGGGTCTCGTCCCAGTCCAATGTGAGGTGGTGGGTCTCGTCCCAGTCCAATGTGAGGTGATGGGTCCCATCCCAGTCCAATGTGAGGTGGTGGGTCTCATCCCAGTCCCAGGGAAACACTATATAGCCCAGTGACAAATAGCCAAACATAACAATGAATGATGTCACCATGCATCATTACACCTGTACAGAATGAGACTACCGGCCTAACAGAACAGAAACACCCACAGTGGAACGAAAGCTAGACGTCCATGGTAAAGAGTTATCAAGATCATACTGGCTGTGCTGTTTACCACAGTGAATACATTAGCTTCTGTACGAAAATGTTGTGGTCACAGTCACAACAAAAAAATTCCATCATCCTCAATGGGATCATGATCATAATGCTGAGGTGATGGTAAAGCCAAACACTTGGAAGTTTTATCTTGACTTTCATTAAACTTTACAAGCCACATGTCAGTTTCTCGCACTGAACACACCCTCATTCCATCTTCCCATGTAAACACACTGAATGGACATGGAGACACAGCGGAATGTATTTGTGGTTGAAACAGTTGACTGAGACAGTGTTGAAAGTCTCCCCAGTTTGTTGGCACCAGTTCCACCACTCTCTCTCTCTGTGGTCATGTGGAAAAATGCACCCTCTCTAAACGTCTGCAGCTACTAGACATGTTTGGCAGCCGCCCGTTGATGCAATCACATCGTATAACATCTGATCAATGCTAAACCCTGGCCTCCATCCCACCTCCATAGCCAAAGGCTGATGTATGTCCCGTAACTCAGCTCACACGTTCCACTACCTCGGATGACCTTTTATCAATGACCTCATGGGATCACTACGGTTCTCTCCCAAAATGGCACCCTATTCCCTATTTAGTGCACTACTTTTGACCAGGGGCCCATAAAGCTCTGGTCAAAAGTAGTGCACTATATAGGGAATAGGGTACCATTTGAGATGCAAAACATGACTATTGATATCTCGTAATAACGCCCCGTTTTAGTTTACAGCACTAACAGAACAGCATGCCGGCTACAGAGCTTTGGCAGTAATCCATTTCAGTGGCCCATTGCACTAGACTAGAGCAACTACCCACTGGGCACACACTGGTTGAATCAATGTTATTTCCACTTCATTTCAATTAAATTACGTTGAACCAACTTGGAAAAGACGATGAATTGACGTCTGCCCAGTCAGTAGGGTTACGATGATGACGTTACATTTTTCTTTTTAAGTAGGAGCATGGATCAGAAAATCAGTCAGTATCTGGTGTGACCACCATTTGCCTCATGCAGCGTGACACATCTCCTTCGCATAGAGTTGATCAGGCTGTTGATTGTGGCCTGTGGAATGTTGTCCAATTAATATTTAATGGCTGTGCGAAGTTGCTGGATATTGGCGGGAACTGGAACATTCTGTCGTAAACATTGATCCAGAGAATCCCAAACATGCTCAACGGGTGACATGTCTGGTGAGTATGCAGGCCATGGAAGTATTGGGACATTTTCAGCTTCCAGGAATTGTGTACAGATCCTTGCGACATGGGGCCATGCATTATCATACTGAAACATGAGGTAATGGCAGTGGATGATGAATAGCACAACAATGGGCCTCAGGATCTCGTCAAGGAATCTCTGCCTTCAAGTTAAAATGCATTTGTTTTCGCTATCCGTAGCTTCTGCCTGCTCATACTATAACCACTGCCACCATGGGGCACTCTGTTCGTAATGTTGACATCAGCAAACCGCTCGCCCACACAACACCATACACATTGTCTGCCATATGCCCGGTACAGTTGAAACCGGGATTCATCCGTGAAGAGCACACTTCTCCATCGTGCCAGTGACCATCGAAGGTGAACATTTGTCCATTGAAGTCGGTTATGGCGCCAAACTGCAGTCAGGTTAAGACCCTGGTGAGGATGGTGAGCACACAGATGATCTTCCCTGAGACGGTTTCTGACAGTTTGTGCAGAAATTCTTAGGTTGTGCAAACCCACAATTTCATCAGCTGTCCGGGTGGCTCGTCTCAGACCATCCTGCAGGTGAAGAAGTCGGGTGTGGAGGTCCTGGGCTGGCGCGGTTACACGTGGTCTGCGGTTGTGAGGCCGGTTGGACGTACTGCCAAATTCTCTAAAATGACATTGGAGGCGGCTTATGGTACAGAAATTAACATTAAAGTATCTGGCAATAGTTCTGGTGGAAATTCCTGCTGTCAGTGTGCCAATTGCATGCTCCCTCAAAACTTGAGACATCTGTGACATTGTGTTGTGTGACAAAACTGCACATTTTAGAGTGGCCTTTTATTGTCCTCTGCACAAGGTGCACCTGTGTAATGATCATGCTGTTTAATCAGCTTCTTGATATGCCACACCTGTCAAATGGATGGATTCTCACTAACAGGGATGTAAAGCAATTTGTGCACACAATTTGAAAGAAATAAGCTTTTTGTGAGAATTGTTGTGTCTTTACTGTCATTAAGGTGATGACGATTTTATCAAATCAATTAACTATGTTTAATTATTATGATTATTAAATTAATCCTGTAACAATTAACTCATTAGCAATCTTGGGGAACCACGGAAAAAGTTTATTTAACCTGTTATGGCTGCACGCTGAATATTGAAAAAACTGGAAAATGTGTGCACATTTTCAAACGGCCTCCTAAGAAACTTTTTATTTTCCAATATGCATATATTTACTACTGTTGGATAGATAACAGTCTGTAGTTTCTAAAAAGGTTTGAATTGTTTCTCTAAGTCGAACAGAAATATTTTTACAGCCATTTTCCCAGCCGAATTGAGTTTCCCAAAATGCGATGTGTCTCTTTAAGACCTTGTCTATAAAAGGTCATTACACTTAGGACCGTAGAAACACGTCATACGCCTTCATATGGATGTAATGCGGAAGTGAGAATTGAAAGGAGTCGAATATCTCGTCCCTGGACTGAATAACAGAACTTCTTGTGAGACCTGCGCAGTTAAAATAAAAATCCGGGCGCGAAGGATAATTTGATCTCGGCTTCTGGAACAAGGTAGATAACGTTGAATATGATGCCTGACTACGATATTATTTGCTACATGTCACAAAATCATCCTAAAGTATGTTTTTTCAATATACTTTAATTATATTATTGCAATTTATTCTGGACTTTAGATGTGAAACGACGGAAGAATTTTTTGAAGAAACGCTTTCTGGCGCAGCAATGCTACCGTGCTAGCTAACCAAAGAGGGAAATCATTCGTTCTGGAACCCAACTAAAGACTCTACTGGACATTGGACCCCGTTACAACATTCTGATGGAGTACCAAGAAAGATAAGACCCAATTTGGGATGCTTTTTCATAAAAATGTCGAACTGTTGAATGCTAACTCTGCTAACTATGCTAGGCTAGCGCTTGACTAGAATCAATGCTGCTTTATGCTAGCTTATGATGTTAGCTAATATAACGATATATTGTGTTTTCGCTGTAAAACACTTCAAAAATCGGAAATGTTGTCTGTATTCACAAGATATCTGTCTTTCATTAGTTATCCACCATATGTTTTTCTGAAATGTTTTATGAGGTGTAATTAGTAGCCGACGTTGGTGTATGTATTTTCTCTGGCTACTCCCGGCTGGATTCAGACTGTAGCTATGTATTAGCATTTTTGGGTAGCATCAATGTAAAACTGATTTATAGCTAAAATATGCACTTTTTATGAACAAAACATAGATTTATTGTGTAACATGTTATATGACTGTAATCTGAGGTCGTTTTTTCTGGGCTCTTTAGGTTGGTTTTAGTTTATTTCGGTTGGTTGTGCATGCTACTTCAATCATAATTCATACTTCATAATCATAATTCATACGTGTCTGTCCACTTTTGTATTTGGTGGTGAGCTAACATAAATATATGTGGTGTTTTCTCTGTAAAACATTTAAAAAATCGGACATGTTGGCTGGATTGACAAGATGTTTATCTTTCAAATGCTGTATTGGACTTGTTAATGTGTAAAAGTTAAATATTTTTAAAAAATAGATTTTGAATTTCGCGCTCTGCAGGGGTGTCATTTTCGGTCCGAGGTCGGGCTTGCACGCCAAACAGGTTAACGAGTTACCGTTTTCCGAATTAACTCTTAAAGATATAAAGACATTACATTTCAGTCATCAATCAGTCATTAATTAATTTACATTTAGTCTCATTCTGGATGTTGCAAAATCCTTGGATATCTGCACAACCCCAGCATAAGTAATGAATCAGTGATATACACATTGGCTTAATTTTTTATTTACTAACTAACTAAATAATCACACAGAATTACATAAACGCACAAACAGAATAGCTTACACATTGATTACTACATAATGCAATGAAAAGTCCCTAGTGGACTAAACCGATATGACGGCTTGTTACACAAAATGGCGGATTCAAAAGAGAGGGAAAGGGAGGGGCGTGTAAGAAAGAGCTGGAGAAAAAGGGAAAGGACTTCACTAACGTACATACAGCTGAGAACTTATGCTCTGGGAATTGCGAATACTTTGCACATGAGCTCATTCGAAAGAATTGCAATGTACACATTTACGTGTGTATGTCTTTGTTGTCTCTCTGTTGAAATCGCCGGTCCGTCTGGGGAGTAATTTGACAGAAAGTCTCTGGTTTGTTCACCAGAGATCAAAGTCTTTCGTAGTTGTAGCTCTGTTATAATGTATACGTCAGACGTACCAATGGTCGTTTGATAGGGAAATGTTCTATATAATGGATCTTTCAGAGTACCACCCGGTGGTTCTCGGTTGCGTTTACTAGACTAAAGTACTTAAACAGCTGCAGAAGGAATGTTCCTTTATAGCCTTCATCTTCCTCACTCGAGAAAGTTTCAGAGTTTCTAACCATTTTGTACCTTTCATCTCATGCTATCCATGTACCGGTCTTGTAGAGTCTAATCATTCGTGACGTCCGGTTCACACCGTCCGCCTGCTTGGTCTTTAGTTTTAAACCATTTCTCAGCCATGTAGCCACTGCTTTATGCTATCTGGTCTATAGAGGTTTTCTTCTTCTCTTCTGAAAGTTTCAGAGCGTCTAACCATTTCGTACCTTCCAGCTCACGCTGTCGGTCCCACTGGTCTGATGTAAATTTCATCACGGGCCCTTTTATGCACTCTGGTCAAAAGGGCTTGCCATGACGCCGACATAATGCCTGTGCTCACGTGGGTGTGGTCAGTGACTGGTTAAGACTTCATATCAAAAACAATTATCTCATTTAACAGGCTAACATGACATTACATCTTCTCACAAATAGTTTCATATTTAATCGTATAAGTTCCACAACATCTAGATGTGAATCTGATCACTGGGAAATATACACATTCAGAGATACAGTTATGTTGTTCTACTGTCCTTAGTTACTTCACAAATTAGTAATGAATTCAACATGATTGTTATTTAAGTACCCACGGACCCTTTCAACCGTTTGGATTACAGAAATATTGTTTCATTACCCAACATTGGATGTCACAGTACTACAAGATCTCTCTCTGTTGTAACAAAGGGATTTTTTTACTCCCCTTTCATAGACCGTCATAAAACGTTCAACTTCACCCCTCACTCCCGCTGCGGGAAAGAGAGAGAGAGCGGGGGGGGGGTGGGGGGGGGAATCTGGCTCCTATGATCCTCACTCAAAAGGGCAAGTCATGTCAGAATGGAACATTTCTGGGATTTTTTTATTTCAGCTCATGGAACATGGGACCAACACTTTACATGTTGCGTTCATATTTTTGTTCAGTATAGTTGATTTTGCAAACTCATCAAAACAGAAGCTTCCGAGATAAATAGTGGGTGAGTGGACAGCGCACGGCATGGCATCTGTCATTACCCAACATTACCCAACAACTGAGCCACACGGTGGTCCCGTGTGGCTCAGTTGGTAGAGCATGGCGCTTGCAACGCCAGGGTTGTGCGTTCAATTCCCACGGGGGGACCAGGATTAATATGTATGAACTTTCCAATTTGTAAGTCGCTCTGGATAAGAGCGTCTGCTAAATGACGTAAATGTCATGGAAATCTGCCTCAATATGACGTTGATGGTCTACAGTAATCCTCCTAAACATTAAGTCCACTATTTGGGTGACTTTGAGCGATTCTGGAACTGTTCTGACCAACATTTTTCTGTACAGAGCGCTCTGTGAATTGCTCCGTGACATCTCTGGTTGTCCGGCTCCGCTCTCATCTGAGACACAGGTTGCGTTCCTCTGCCCAGATCTTTCCATGCCAGGATAGGTATTTTACGCATCATCTAACCACATCATATGTTACAGCAATCTGTCAGTCGATGACACAGTCGATGACGTGGCACACAACCATTGGTTGATGCACGCAATGTCTGAGCAGGGGAACCCGACCCCAGTATGTGAAATCTCTAGAGTGAGGACTCTAGAGCAGAGGTATTCAACTCTTACCCTACGAGGTCCAGAGCCTGCTGGTTTTCTGTTCTACCTTATAATTAATCGCACACACCTGATGTCCCAGGTCTAAATCAGTCCCTGATTGGAGGTGAACATTGAAAAAATGCAGTGGAACTGGCTTCGAGGTCCAGAGTTGAGTTTGAGGGCTCTAGCGGTTACAGCAAACATAGTCTCATCTCGCTGTGATGTTCTCAGATGGATTTAGAATTGAAACAAGACTACTTTCTCTTGGTCACAGAGGGCCAAAATCAATGTGTGCTTAAAGCTGAAGTTGTAACGAGCCAGCAGGCATTTGAATGGTTCCAATTGTATATTGTCATTAAGTAAGTGCCGACAGACAGCTCTACTTCTAGGTCCAAAGCGCCTTTGCTGTATTTCGTTTTTGTGTGTGTTATTTCTTACATTATTATCTCAGAGCGTTTTTTGTCTTATTACATACAGCCGGGACACAACTTTTGGATATCAGAGCGGCGGTAACTCACCAGCATTACGACCAGGAATATGACTTTCCCGAATTGGATCCTTTGTTCGTACCCCCCCCAGGGCAATTGAACTGAAGTCCCAGAGGTTCCAAGATGCCGCCGGCAGAGAAGAGGTATTTAGAGTGGACTTCTACTCCGGCTCAGGAGGCGTGCACACCATCCACCGCTTACAAGTATATTACTCGCTCTTGTTCAGTCGCTGGACAATAAAGTAGACGAGCTCATAGCGAGGTTCTCCTTCCAGAGAGACATCAGGGACTGTAAAATACTCTATTTCACGGAATCCTGGCTCTCTCGGGATATACTGTCCCCGTCCATACAGCCAGCTGGGTTCTCAGTACATCGCGCAGACAGGTATAAAGAATTCTCCGGGAAGAAGAAAGGAGTGGTGTATGTTTCATGATTAATTACTCATGGTGTGATTGTGATAACATAGTCCTTTTTTTCACCCGACCTAGAATACCTCAAAATCAAATGCCAACCGTATTACCTCCCAAGAGAATTCTCTTCGGCTGTAGTCCCAGCCCTCAAGCCGATACCACGACGGCCCTCAAGGAACTACTACACTGGATTTTATGCAAACTGGAAACCACATATCCTGAGGTCGCATTTATTGTAGCTGGGTATTTTAACTAAGCAAATTTGAGGACAATGCTACCGAAGTTCTGGAAAAACACTCAACTACTGAAAATTCCCCATTCGAGATGCCTACAAGGCCCTCCACCGCACTCCCTACGGCAAATCAGATCACGACTCCATCTTCTTCTTCAGTGGGGTTTATCGGCGGTTGGCATCCAATGTCATGGTGCATTACCATTCTGGAGTGTGGGCCATAGACAGGGAGAATCTAAATCCTACCTGCCAGCCCAGTTGCTCTTAAAAAAAGATAACAACATATTTGAGACTATGTCTAATGACGTTCTACTCAATATACTCTTTAAACTAATTTCCTGAATCCCCTTCTCCCTCATACTAGATCTCAGCCTCTCTCTTTCCCTCTGATGCTGCCCACACTGTAGCAATACTTGCTGAACTGTCTCGGTTTCCTGGCAATAATCACAATTTCCTGTTGGATGCTTTCCTATCACACTTAAGGTCTTATTCAACTGGCTGTGTCCCACCCTTAATCTTGTCCCTTCCTGCTGTCCTCATCTCCCTGACTTTCCTCTGTACTTTAAATAAATGCCTGTCCTTAGTATCTCTATTCCACTGCGCCTGCCATCTCTGCACCACTACTGTCCATATCAGGCCTTTTGCCTCTGCCTTGCTCATGGAAACTACAACCTTAACATCTCCAGTACTAAGTGCTTGTTTAGCCAGTACATCAACTGCCTCGCTCCCCTCCACCCCCACATGGGCTGGGACCTAAGTAAATCTTATTTGTATATTCATTACTCTAATCCTGCAATGGGCTTGTAGCATCTCATAAAACATGTTGTCTGCTATGTGAGCTAAAGGACTAGAGACTCATCAACACTGCACATGAATCAGAGCAAATAACTACTCTGTCTGGCTTGACTTCCTCCATCCACTGCAAGGCCAACACTATGGCCATCATCTCCGCTGTATACACAGCCAGATGATCTGTAATACGTTTCCTGACTCTCACCCCACATTCCTGCACTACAAATGCTGACCCAGTACGTCCTGTCATTGGATCTTTTGAACCATCTGTGTAAATGGCACAACATCCTGATACACACAATCCAGACGTCTATTAAACAAATCAGATGGCTCAACACCCTCCCTATCTTCCTGTAGTCTCTCCAACACTTCTAGATCACCTACTGGAGGTGGGAATAGCCATGATGGATTTACAGGAATAGCTACTGTTGGACTAAACTCCCTTCCATACACTCCCATCTCCTTCGCCTGGGTATTACCCTCCCACCCAAAGCTTGTGTTCTGTCCTTGCTCATGTTCCAAGCATGCCTGTAAAATCCCTTTCGCAGGATGAGACACCCCATGTCTCTGTAGGTTGACCCAATAATTAATTGCCAGTTGCTGTCTCCTAATCTGCAATGGCATTTCCCCCCATCTCCACCTGTAATGCAGCCTCTGGGGAGGTCAGAAACGCCCCACTACATATTCTGAGTCCTTGTCCCTGTATGACATCTAGCCTTTCTAATCAGGTCCGGGCTGCAGAACCATACGCTATACTGCCATAGTCTATTACAGATCAGATCAATGCAACATACATGGTCCTCAATGAGGAACACCCAGCCCCCCACTCCTTCCCCGTCAGACCGGATCAATGCAACATACATGGTCCTCAATGAGGAACACCCAGCCCCCCACTCCTTCCCCGTCAGACCGGATCAATGTAACATACATGGTCCTCAATGAGGAACGCCCAGCCTCCCACTCCTTCCCCCTCAGACAGGATCAATGCAACATACATGGTCCTCAATGAGGAACGCCCATCCTCCCACTCCTTCCCTGTCAGACAGGATCAATGCAACATACATGGTCCTCAATGAGGAACGCCCAGCCTCCCACTCCTTCCCTGTCAGACCGGATCAATGTAACATACATGGTCCTCAATGAGGAACGCCCATCCTCCCACTCCTTCCCTGTCAGACAGGATCAATGCAACATACATGGTCCTCAATGAGGAACGCCCATCCTCCCACTCCTTCCCTGTCAGACAGGATCAATGTAACATACATGGTCCTCAATGAGGAACACCCAGCCCCCCACTCCTTCCCAGCGCGTCACATTTAGCACCTTCTTACACTTTCCCACCACTCTCTCAATGTGTTCTGCCCAGGTCAGTCTAGTATCAAAGTTTACCCCAAGAAACCTGAAGGCCCCCAAGCTCTCCAAGTTTCTCCCATATAACCTCAAGCATACCTCATCTTCCACCTTCCCCCTGGTAAAGAACATTGTCTAAATTCTCTACAGAGAACCTGAATTCCAACATTAATGCCTACCACTCTATCTCATCAATAGCTTCCAGTACCTTCCTGACTAAGTAAGGCACATTTCTTCCTCTCTTCCATAAGGCCACATCATCTACAAATAACAACCTCCCAATATCCGGCCACACCTGAGAGTAAACACCATTGATCATCATTTCACGACTTCATTTTGCTCCTCCCTTCCTATAGGCAGAAACTCAAACAGGAAATACTAGTGCTAAGGTCTATTCAACGCTGGTCTGACCAATCGGAATCCATGCTTAAAGATTGTTTTGATCACGCAGACTGGGATATGTTCCGGATAGCCTCTAAGAATAACATTGACGTATACACGGAGTTCATCAGAAAGTGTATAGGGGATGTTGTTCCCACTGTGACTATTAAAACCTAAACAAACCAGAAACTGTGGATAGATGTCAGCATTAGCGCAAAACTGAAAGCACGAAGCACGGTATTTTACCATGGCAAGGTGGCGGGTAATATGGTTGAATACAAACAGTGTAGTCTTTCTCTCTGTAAGTCACAATTCAACGGCTGAGACACGAGACGTCTGTGGCAGGGTCTACAGACAATCACAGATTACAAAGGGATAACCAGCCACGTCGTGGACACCAACGTCTTGCTCCAGGGAATGCTAAACACCTTCTTCACCCACTTTGAGGATAATATAGTGCCATTGACACGGCCCGCTCCCAAGGCCTGTGGGCTCCGTTCTCCGTGGCCGACGTGAGTAAGACATTTAAGCATGTTAACCCTCGCAAGGCTGCCGGCCCAGACTGCATCCCTAGACGCGTCTTCAGAGCATGCGCAGACCAGCTGGCTGGACATATTCAATCTCTCCCATTCTGCTGTCCCCACTTTCTTCAAGATGTTCTCCATTGTTCCTGTACCCTAGAAAGCAAAAGGTAACTGATCTACATGACAATCGCCCAGTAGCACTCACTTCTGTCATCATGTAGTGCTTTGAGAGGCTAGTGAAGGATCATATCACCTCTACCTTACCTGACTCCCTAGACCCACTTCAATTCGCTCTGCACACTGTCCTATCCCATCTGGACAAGAGGAATACCTTTGTAAGAATGCTGTTCATTGACTACAGCTCAGCCTTCAACACCATTGTACCCTCCAAGCTCATCATTAAGCTCAGGGCCCTGGGTCTGAACCCCGCCCTGTGCAACTGGGTCCTGGAATTCCTGACGGGCCGCCCAGGTGGTGAAGGTAGGAAACAACACCTCCACTTCGCTGATCCTCAACACGGGGGCCCCACAAGGGTGTACTCCTGTACTCCCTGTTCACCCTTGACTGTGTGGCCATGCACACCTCCAACTCAATCATCAAGTTTGCAGACAACACAACACTAGTAGACCTGATTATAAAACAATGACGAGACAGCCTACATGGAGGAGGTGAGGGCCCTGGTGGAGTGGTGCCAGGAAAATAACCTCTCTTCAACGCCAACAGGAGCTGATCGTTGACTTCAGGAAACAGCAGAGGGAGCACACCCCTGTCCTCATCAATGGGACCGCATTGGAGAAGGTGAAAAGGTTCAAGTTCCTCTGTATACACATCACTGACAATTTTAAATGGTCCACCCACACAGAGGTGCAAAAGCACCTCTTCAGCCTCAGGAGGCTGAAGAAATTTGGCTTGGCCCCTAAAACCCTCACAAACGTTTGCAGATGCACAATTGAGAGCATCCTCTCCAGAGGGTGGTGGGGTCTGCCCAACGCATCACTGCGCACACTGCCTGCCCTCTAGGACACCTACAGCACCCAATGTCACAGGAAGGCCAAAAAGATCAACAAGGACATCAACCACTCGAGCCACGGCCTGTTCACCCCACTATCATCCAGAAGGTCGATGTCAGTGCAGGTGCATCAAAGCTGGGACCGAGAGACTGAAAAACAGCTTCTATCTCAAGACCATAAGACTGTTAAATAGCCATCACTAGCGGCTACCACCCGGTTACTCAACCCTGCACCTTTGAGGCTCCTGCTCTATATACATAGACATGGAATCCCTAGCCATTTTAATAATTGAACACTAGTCACTTTAATAATGTTTACATACTGCTTTAATCATCTCATATGTATATACTGTATTCTATTTCCTGTATTTTAATCAATGCCAATCCGACATTGCTCGTCCTAATATTTATATTTTTCTTAATTCCATTCTTTTACTTTTAGATGTGTGTGTATTGTTGTGAATTGTTAGATATTACTACACTGTTGGAGCTAGGAAAACAAGCATTTCACTACACCCACAAAGCATCTGCTAAATATGTGTACGTGACCAATAAAATTTGATTTGTTGATATATTTTACAGTTATAAGACATTTTGTTTATAATTTGATTCTCACTATATTTAGAAATCATTTTGATTATTTCAAGCTCCCACTTTTGTTGTACAGGAAAACTGTGATATGTGACTAGTTTTACTAGAAAGGTGATATTAAAATTTTTCTGGCAGTATAGGCATTATTAGTTATTGTTTATGATCCTCTAATGATAAATCATTACTTTTGAGATTGTCCATCTACTGTAGGCGGGAAATCAACATTTAACAGGATCATACTGTTCTGCTTCCTAATCAACACTGGCATATCAGCTCCTCTGATGCCACAACAACAACAGTGGAGCTGTATTAGTCTCAGCTGTATTTGTTTTATTCCCAGCCCTGTGTACTGTATAGGACACTGGCCAACAGCTGCACGCAAATACTGACACTGTCAATCGATAGCGACTTCATGCATACTTCCCCATCATGTTCCAGCTGATGAAACTTACAGATGAACAATGCAAACAAAGCCAGAGGGAAATAACAAATTATTGATTGAATATTCCCCCCCCCCCACACCCCCCCCCCCCCCACACACACACACACATAAAGAAAGTGACTGCAGCCAAGCTTATTGAATTTGACCTTAGTATACAGTTACTTCTTCAACCGGATCAGCTTTATTTTTTGTTTCCATTGAACATGCGTTACAAATAAAGGCATTTGAATTATATGAAGAGTGCCTTGGTCCTCCTTTCTTTTTGATGACACATTGTATAATATGGTCTAAGTCTATAAGTAAAATAAGAGTAAGACTGCTAACTAAACAAACTAAACAGTAGAGACATCACCCTACAAAGGATAAATCACCACCACCACACTTACTACCATGATTAAATGTCATATCTTGTATTTGCTAATAAAAACACAAAAACATTGCCATTATCCCTTACCAGTTACTTCTCCACACACAGCCTGGGTGACAGTTGAACACAGCACTGTCACAGACACCTTGAAGAGTGGCAAAGTGCTGAGAACATCAGTTTTCTTACTTCAGGAGCCTCTTTCTCTCTCTCAGCCTTGGTTGGTCTCTCCTGCTTTATCTGCCTTTGCCACTATTTCTGAAATTCTCCTCAAACGCACACACACACACACACACACACACACACACACACACACACACACACACACACACACACACACACACACACACACACACACACACACACACACACACACACACACACACACACACACACACACACACACACACACACACACACACACACACACACACACACACACACACACACACACACAATCGTTTCTCTCTCTTCTCTAATCCCCCTCAGAAGGAAGCAGAGTGTGCTTCAAATAACTCCAGCAGGCAGAAGTGACTTCTCAGGCTTTTCCTCTATGTGTTGTGTTGTTGGCTGGGATCATTAACTTCCTCTTTGTGTTGTGTTGTTGGCTGGGATCGTTAACTTAGTCCCTGGAGACTTTAGGAGGTAAATAATCCCCCTCCTGTGGTGGGAGGCTGTCAATCAAACTTGGTGGCGGGGATTGGGGAGTCTGGCTTCCAAGGAGACATCCCTGGTTGGTAATTAGGGTACAGCAGTGCCCTGCATGGAGATATATGGGACATGGGGATGGGGGGATATGGGGGTGGGGATGGGGGGATATGGGGATGGGGATAAGGTGATGGGGATAAGGGATATGGGGACGGGGATAAGGGATATGGTGATGGGGATATGGGTATGGTGATATGGGATATGGGGGTGAGGATATGGGGATATGGGATATGGGGGTGAGGATATTGGGATATGGTGATGGGGATATGGGTATGGTGATATGGGATATGGGGGTGAGGATATGGGGATATGGGATATGGGGGTGAGGATATTGGGATATGGTGATGGGGATATGGGGATGGTGATATGGGATATGGGGGTGAGGATATGGGGATATGGGATATGGGGGTGAGGATATTGGGATATGGTGATGGGGATATGGGGATGGTGATATGGGATATGGGGGTGAGGATATGGGGATATGGGATATGGGGGTGAGGATATTGGGATATGGTGATGGGGATATGGGGGTGAGGATATTGGGATATGGGGATGGTGATGTGGGATATGGGGGTGAGGATATGGGGATATGGGATATGGGGGTGAGGATATTGGGATATGGTGATGGGGATATGGGGGTGAGGATATTGGGATATGGGGATGGTGATATGGGATATGGGGGTGAGGATATGGGGATATGGGATATAGGGGTGTGGATATTGGGATATGGTGATGGGGATATGGGGATGGTGATATGGGATATGGGGGTGAGGATATGGTGATACGGGATGGGGATATGGGGATTTTGGGATAGGGAGTTGGGACAGCTGAGCTGGCCTGTATATTGATAATGGAGATAACTTACTCCTATTATTTTGCAATAAGAGACTTGACACATGAAATATATGTGTACTTAGCTATGTACTGTAGATGCATTATTGTTCACCGTACGATTTCACTGCTCATATGCTACAGTTACAAGCGAGTACAGTACGAAAAAAGTATTCAACCCATACAGTAAGATCCTTTTTAATTGCATGAGAAGGGATGGCATTGAGGAGAGTTGGCAGTGCTTTGGTAAGGCTTTGGTTGCCATGGTGGTGTGCAACAGATCCACAGTGCATCTTGATTCTTGTGCCAAACAGCACTCTAATCTTTTCATGGCAAGTCCTTCAGCTCAGCTCTCTCGCTCCATCTCAGATGAAAGCCTGCTTGTCTCCGAGTCAGGCCCATGGCTGCCAGTCACTCCTGCTCTCCTTGTCTCCACCGCCTACTGTGAAGACGGGTAGAATGTTTTCAAAAGGCGAAGCAATTTGTTTACAAAGGCTTTCTCCGCACAATGGGACTGGACGTGTGAAGGGTCTTTCTGTTCCCACCGACCCCAAATATACTCAAACTGACGGTTTGACATGGAGAGGCTTGAGGAGCGGTACAGATGGAAGGTTTGTACAAAGGCTTCCCAACAGAAGCGCTCAAGTTGGTGTCTAGTATACCTGCGTCACCTGACCCTCTCTTCACATCGTAGCTTGAGAGGAGCTTCCAATAAAATGGGTCAAAAGCAGCGTGATAATTGTGAAATATGAAATGCATACATCATTATGAAAAATGTCCCTCGTTTCTAAAGATAAGACTAAAAAGATGTACCAAGAACTACTTCGCACATGCTGTATATACACGCCACGTTAGATTATTCTCACTTCGCTTGACAGAAGTACGTCCCCCCCCCCACCCTTATTACAGCACGTGACAGGAATCCTCCTGGAAGGCCTGTATTGAAATAGCTCTTATTCTATTCCCTTTGTATAGTTTCCAGGTAAAGCTCCAGAGGAAACAGGATTGCTCCATAATAACATTTCCACTCAGCTTTTTAGAAATGCCACTATGACAGATGCTGCAGTGTCATTGCCTCAGCAGTCCAGGTTATTTGGGGACAAGACTCTTTTTACTGGTAACAACTAGTTTAGCAGCAGAAGGTCAAGTCCAATATCACACCCATTTGGAGCTGAAATAAGTCTTGAGAGGCAACGTTATTTTGAAACACTCCAAAAGGACATGTCTTGACTGCGGCTTAGCAACTGTCTCCACCTCGCCCACATGAAATCCAACTTGATCCTGAATCCAGGCTGGCAAACAAAGCTGCATTTATGATTTTCTGAGAGAAAAGAGTCAAAGCCTTAAGGTTTTTAACTATAACTCACTTCTAAACAAACTTCCCTCAACAACATAATCATACCGATAACAATGAACTTCTGGTACATAATTGTGTAAGCCACATCTCACAGTGTCATAGTTAACTGAGGTATTACATAGAGTACAAACTGAGACGGTGAGGTTTTAGATGAACATTAGACAGGCAGAAAATACAGCTTCAAACTGAGACAGTGAGGTTTTAGACGAACATTAGACAGGCAGAAAATACAGCTTCAAACTGAGACAGTGAGGTTTTAGAGGCTAATTAGACATGCAGAAAATACAGCTTCAAACTGAGACAGTGAGGTTTTAGAGGCTAATTAGACAGGCAGAAAATACAGCTTCAAACTGAGACAGTGAGGTTTTAGAGGCCAATTAGACACACAGAAAATACAGCTTCATCCGATCCAGAAGGCTTTGAATATTCATCAATAAATTGAAAGTGGTTATTTTGTTTCATATATACACAGTACCAGCTACAAAAGTCATTTAATACATTAACCATGTCTATACTGTATTTCTGATCAATTTGATGTTATTTTAAGGGCCAAAACAGCTGCATGTCTTTCAAAAACAAGGACATTTCTAAGTGACCCCGAACTTTGAACGGTAGTGTATATATATATATAAAAGTTTGGACACACTTACTCATTCAAGGGTTTTTCTTTTATTTGACAATTTTCTACATTGTAGAATTGTAGTGAAGACATCAAAACTATGAAATAACACATAAGGAATCATGTAGTAAGCAAAAAAAGTGTTAAACAAATCAAAATATATTTTATATTTGAGATTCTTCAAAGTAGCCACCCTTTGCCTTGATACAGCTTTGTACACGCTTGGCATTCTCTAAACCAGCTTCACCTGGAATGCTTTTCCAACAGTCTTGAAGGAGTTACCACATATGCAGAGTTGCAAAGAAAAATGTATATCTCTGTCCAGTGTGTTATTTTCCCCATCTTAATCTTTACTTTTTATAGGCCAGTCTGAGATATGGCTATTTCATTGCAACTCTGCCTAGAAGGCCAGCATTCCGGAGTCACCTCTTCACTGTTGACGTTGAGACTGGTGTTTTGCGGGTACTATTTAATGAAGTTGCCAGTTGAGGACTTGTGAGGCATCTGTACTCTAATGTACTTGTGCTCTTGCTCAGTTGTGCACCGGGGCCTCCCACTCCTCTTTCTATTCTGGTTAGAGCCAGTTTGCTCTGTTCTGTGAAGGGAGTAGTATACAGCGTTGTACGAGATCTTCAGTTTCTTGGCAATTTCTCACATGGAATAAACATAATTTCTCAGAACAAGAATAGACTGACGAGTTTCAGAAGAAAGTTCTTTGTTTCTGGCCATTTGAAGCCTTTAATCGACCCCACAAATGCTGATGCTCCAGATACTCAACTAGTCTAAAGAAGGCCAGTTTTATTGTTCTTTAATCAGGACAACAGTTTTCAGCTGTGCTAACATAATTGCAAAAGGGTTTTCTAATCATCAATTAGCCTTTTAAAATGATCAACTTGGATTAGCTAACACAACGTGCCATTGGAACACAGGAGTGATGGTTGCTGATAATGGGCCTCTGTACGCCTATGTAGATATTCCATAAAAAATCAGCCGTTTCCAGGTACAATAGTCATTTACAACATTAACAATGTCTACACTGTATTTCTGATCAATTTGATGTTATTTTAATGCACAAAAAAGGTGATTTTCTTTCAAAAAGAAGGACATTTCTAAGTGCCCCCAAACTTTTGAAGAGTAGTGTGTGTATATATATAATATATATGTATATATATAAAGCATTTACCGTTTGCTCGGATGACTACCATAATATAGAACAAATATTCCAAACAGATTAATATTAATCCGTTCTAAATAAGGCCATTAGTAGCCAGGGGCTATTTCCTTGGTGGTGCTTGGCACGACAATTAGAAGATATTTCAGGTTGGAAAAAACCTTCCTGAAAGACAAGATAAGGGACGGAATAGAGAAACACTGAGGCCTAATGGTTCGAAGAGTCTAAAGCACATGGGTGAGTCAGATGTAGGATGTGTCATATTATGGACTGGGTTCACAACGACCATCCAATAATTAATCTACTTCTCCCAGGACTCTTGGTTTAGTCTGGTTATTGAACTGTTTAACTAGTCCATATGATTGCAACTAAACAGATTCATACATGAAGTTTTCTGAACATAATACACTTCTCAAATGTATAGGGTTTCAGGTACAGGTGTATCAAAACTAGCCACATTATTCCCCATCATCAAACAATAGTTTATTTAGGTTCATAAATATACTAAATAAGAGGATAATGCTCCACAAAAGTAATGTGATATCCTTCAAACACTTCAAACTAGAAACGAAAATCTAAAGGATTCCTGTAACTCACTTACAAGTAAAAGTATACTGTTGATATCATGAATCAGCATGTAAAGAATCTGAAGACTCTACCGCTCTCTATGACATCATAATAAATAGCTACACTCATAAATTACAACAACTTTCCACAATATACAAGCCTTCACAGAGTAAGCAGTACTCACATAATATGTTCCAGGGTGGTCCTATCCAACAGAGAGGAATGATGCAACTCCCACTGAACGGTTATCAAACCCTCTACTGCATGTCACTGGCACATGGATGAAACTCTGCCTCCAAACATAACACAGCCACCTAGTTACTGTGGTGCCTTCCCTCCCTCTGCCTCAGCCCCAGCCCTGGCTGTATGCTCACGGAAGCGTGTAACATGCTGGGGAAGCGTCATTTCTACTGGGTTATTTCAAGGACGCTGCCTCCATTAAGGGCTAGGCTCTATTTCCCATCTATCCCTTCTCCACGCCATGAGACAAAAGGTAAGCCAATGTGAAGACAAAGGCTGGGGAGCAGGGGGAACCTTGGGGACTCTATTGTGATGAGGCTGGGGATGGGGCTGGAACTCACTATAGAACATAACCAGGCTGAAGCCAGATGGGGTCAGCCTCCAAGGCTCGACTGCTTCGCTGCATCCCATCCACACACCCATTCATCATCGCAATAGATAGACAACACTGGTCAATGAAAGCTACTCACGAGATCACGAATAGTCAAATAAATGTTCAATTCCAAGACGACAAAAAGTGACAGTGAGGTTTTAGATGAACATTAGACAGGCAGCAAATACAGCTTCATCTGATCCAGAAGGCGTTGAATATTCATCAATAAATTGAAAGTGGTTATTTTGTTTCATATATACACAGTACCAGCTACAAAAGTCCTTTTCAACATTAACCATGTCTATACTGTATTTCTGATCAATTTGATGTTATTTTCTAGGATCTAGGGTGGAAGGGCGACGTCTTCGTTGATGCCTCCGATGTTAGCATGGTCAGCTGTGAGAACAGAGATGTAATGCAAGTGAATGCGAGCATGTTTTAACGATAAATGTTTATCAGATTCATTATGAGGCTGTATTGAATATTTCTGCATTCAACCAGCCAGGAGACTTAACGTTAAATTGAGGGTTAAATCCAGTATCAACGACACTGTACTGAACTAAATCTGCATCATTTTGTGAGAACCCTATCATTGTTTTATTCTACCTTTATTGTCCCCCACAGACAGTTCTATTGGCAATGTAGATTAGCATCTGATGTGGATGTGCCCACGGTAACCATGGCAAAGGTTCAATATTTTAATTTCTCTGCTGCCCCATCAGTAAGAGGATCTCCCCCAAGGCTCACTTCTGAAAAACACAAGGCTAATGAATCAAATAAGGGATAAACGCACACGTTTTGTACATTACCTTGGAAATAATGGACGACGCAGCAGGACGAGGCTGAGTCCCTTGGAGGAGTTCATCCCCCCAAGGTAATGTACAGAACAGAGGAATTATCTCCTCTTATACCACAGCTGCCAAAGAAAACAATACTCAAGCATAAATTTATCCGTAGAATATTTTTTTATTGTAGTTGATATTTTCATTATAAGCAAATTCATACTTTATTATCTTTTGGCTGTATATTTATGGACGTGACCCAGTTGGATGAAAGAAGTGCAGGAGCTGTCTTTTTCCAAGTCAGTTCGTTAGACTATGTTCACAGAAATTCTCAAACGACAGTATGCTATAGAGACCTCTGATTATTCACTGCTAAGGGTTCATACACATTTTGACAGATGGAATTTCAATGACTTTTCCATGACTTCTCCATGACTTTTAAACAATTTTTACAAAAATTATAAATAATTGGTAGCGTCTCTATATAGCCTACATTAAAAAGTATTCATAAATGTGGTATTGACACTAGAAGGCTGCTGGTCTCTGATCCCATGTAGACCTACTATTTCCTGCCATTGCGCTCTCAAATCAATCAAGGCTCCACAAAGTAGAATAACTGCACTGTTAGGCTACTGTATAAAACCATGTGGTCCACCCTGCACCTGGAGAAGTACTGGGCGCGCAGTCTTTTGATCTAGCCCTGAAACACACCGAGTCTGCTTATCAAGGTCCTGTTGAGAAGCTGGTGTTCAGGCTATATCAAATCAAATCTTATTGGTCACATACACATGTTTAGCAGATGTTATTGCGGGTGTAGTGAAATGCTTGTAGCTTCTAGCTCCAACAGTGCAGTAATATCTAACAAGTAATATCTAACAATGTCACAACAATACACACAATACACACAAATCTGAAAGTAAAGGAATGGATTTAATAATATATACATGTACTGTTGTGTGTTAGAGCAGGGCTCCAATCAAAAGCCAGCACACCCAGTAGGCTTATTCCTCCTGGAGGACGGCTGGCAACCCTTTACATAAAAGGTTGTAACATTACAACCAAATAGTTTTCTATCTTTCTACAATTATTCCCTGATTCAATGATTCAGCGATAAAATGGATAAGCTAGGCTACTTCAAAGCAAAGTAGCTAATACATGTTTATCTATAACCTTGAAAAGGCTAAAATATTCATGTTTCAGGGGAGATCTATGCACAGCATGGAAGTTATTTGTCAATTAGGCTTTTCTTTGGATATTTTTAACATTGTCTGCATTACATAGCCTACTATTAAATAGAGGGGAATCCCAGCTTTCAAATAACAATGTCAGATTTATTTCTCAACAGTGCTGGTGTTGTGCCAAAAATCTCCCCCCTGCCAGAATTCTCCCCCCTTCGCGTTCTTCATTGCTGCGACTTGCTTGCTAGTTGAGATATCTGCTCTTCACTTAGTTTTCGGTTTGAGCTATTTATTTCAAGTGTATGTGGTGGTTCTAGCTTGTATGGCGCCCTTGGCAAACTCCCCCCTTCAGCGCCTGCGCCCGCCCCCTCCCGCACCCGGGGGAGCCCATGTCCGCCCCCGGCAAGACGCCGCCCTGGGCAGCTGCCCATGTCGCCCGTACCTAAATCCGCTACTGATTTGTATTAGTCTATAAATAAATCTCTTTGCCAAAATTCGTCATCTCTCCCATGTCTTATTCAACTAGTATTTTTGAAAGCGTAAGGATAATAATTCAGCCATAGTTGTTCTGAAATGTGTATTGTTTGCCTACATTTGACACCCTCCTCTATGTTTAATATAACACACATACATTAATTAGTAATTTTGCTTGCCTATCCTGATGTGAAGATTGTTCTATAGAAAGTATTTGACTCTGATGTGCGCCACAGAAAGTATTTGACTCTAGCCACAATATTAAGGAAATTATTATGGGGGGGGGTTCTGTCAGGGGGGAGATTTTCGGCACGAGTCAAAGACATTAATGCTTATAGCTAAATAGTTAACTAGCGAGATCAGTAGCCATGCTACAAGCTATGTTTTGAATCGACTATATAGTAAGTATATCATTATTTTGATTGGCTACCTGCTTCTGAAATGTGTCTCTCTCCTCGGGCAACGGCATGGCACACTCACACACAGATGATGCACATCACACTGTGTGTGTGCTGGCCTAATTCTGAAGATGTCTGATATGTCAACTTTTAAGTGAGTGATGATATATTTAGGAAAGAGCAAAACACTATATTAAAATTCAATGACTTTTCTAAGATTTTCAAGACCATAAGAACCCTCATTTGACAACTTGGAACACCGTATCCTGCCCATTCAGGCTGGCACATTCTCAATCTGTGCATTCTGAAGCTGACACCATATACTGTAGACTGGCACGCATACACCGGATTCACAGACTAGCAGCAAATAAACTTAAACAAAGCGAAATAAGGACATGAATTCCCACTCTCCGTTGCTATTCAATGCCGCTCCTGTCTTCATTCCGCTTTGATCAAACTTTTTGTGTGAATCCAGGCCGGTGATAGGCCATTTTATTTTATAGAGGAGCTGAAACGCAGTTCCCCATAAAATGGAGGTGCTGGTACAACCCTCCAGACAGCTTAGACCCAAGACAAGCACTGGTTGTTTGTTTTACATGTTTCACTGCCATGCTCGCTGGCAACGTTCTTGTCCCATGCTCGCTAGCTAGCCAACTAACTATGGCGAACACAGTCACGACCTCTGCAGACAGAATAACAGCAAAGTAGCTGCATTTGCGTTTGTTTAAGCTGTTTTCTATTGACATTCAGTTGGATTCATCCAAATGGAAGATGATGCCTAAGTTTGCCTGGCAAAGCTAGAAAATGTTGGCTTCTCGTCAAGACATTACGAGGAAATCGCATTGCATATCAAACTCTAGGCTAGAAGCTAGCTACCTTAGCTAAATAGTTTGTTGCTAGCAAACCTGCCAAGATGACAACCAAATGAACAAATATTTGCTTGAAACAGATGGTCAAACTAGAAACATGGGAGGATTTGACAGCATAGAGTCACTTGTGTCATGACTGCAACAGTAGGGACCAGAGAAATTCATGGTCAGCACTCACCACGTCAGGTCATCAGATGCTCCCAATAAATAGATGTCTATTTTTCCTCCTTGAACCTGCATTTACAATGTATACAACTTCATTATGTGTGGTTGTTGGTTTAGCTCTCTGTAACTTTGCAGCATGTACAGTTGTGTAGGCACATGTTGCGTCATGATTTCAAGGTGTCTGGGATATCTATTCGAACAGAGTCCCGATATATTTTCCAACTGTAAGTTATCTGGTTTTAATAGACATTTGAGAATTCCCTTCTAGCCAATCAGAAGCGAGTATTCAATAACGCTGTGGTATAAATCAATATAGAAATGCGTTTACAGCTGCATCACAGAGTCCTACAATAACTAATGAACCTACTTTTAACTCTGTCAAAAATATGACTTATAGAATAGCGATAGAATAGCAATGCCGATGCCTAGTATCCTCATAACCTTTGTTTGATGTTTTCAGTTTGAGAAGCTGTGGTTTAGTGTCTAGCGCGTGGAACTGGAAAGCCAAATGTATATACGCCACAGCAAGAGATCCACTGAATGTAAACAACCTTTGAGCTGCTTTCTGATTAGCCCGGATAACATATAGTTGTCTATGAGGGGCTATAGGAGTCATTGACCTGGAAGTGATGCTTTTCCTCTGGCTGTAGGCTGCTACGGTATACTACAGCGTGATTGGCTCCATGGCTACGGCCCTGCCTGCCAGCACTGTGGCATCACATGAGCTGTAGCCAACCAACAGCAGCCATGGTCTGAACTGACACAGTGTAGGATGTTATCAGGAGCATAGAAAGGGACTTGGAGGAACTGTATGCTGTTTAACAGTGTAATATGGAGGATGTCTACATTTCCCATATTGCTTGGGTGGGGCATTCCCTAGTCAATATTACTCTGTACAGTTCTTATCTACCGATACACTGTAGACTCTTAAAATATCATAACAGTGCTGGTATGTGTATCAAACAGCACTTCTACCACGATTAAGACTATACAATAACTTTTGCATAAAGAGATGACTTTCGAGTTTCACCTCTGGTGGTCCACTGTGTTCCTGATACCTGACTCCTCAAAAGGTCAGAGGTCATGTAATCTCCTTTCAAAGACACATGTCAGGATTAGACTGTTTACGATGAGGCAGGTTATGACTAGCTAGCCTGGCTCACTCTACAAACCCACAACTTGGACACAAAGCCTGCAGACAATGTATGACTCAAATGTCCAGCACAGATAAATCTGTGGTTTTTAGAGCAGCACAATGTGATACTGAATATCTGTCGTTTTCCCAGTTAAACAGGGAGTAACTTATGGGAAAATAAGGTCTTGTGTTGTGTTTAGTTCCACAGAATAGCCCATAGCCAAAGACTGTTTGCTTTATTTTTCTCTTGAAAAAATGTATCATTCTTTTGTAGGACTGTGGTGAAAGCCAGCCACATTCTTTACTGCTTGGAGAGCCCTATAATTGCTTCCAGCAGGTTCTGAGGGTTTTCTGAGACACTGTTAGACTATGAGATGTCTTCATTAAGCATCATCATAACTTAAAGGGGCAATCTGCAGTTGCTTCATCCATTTCTGGGCTTCTGAATTAATTAAATGAATCCATTGATTCTTGAAGAATATAACTTAGAAACACCTCATGAGCTCAGTTCAACTGTCACACTCCATGAGAACCAAAAATATAAGCTTGTTTTACTCCAATGTTTGTAAACAAAGCAAAATGTAAACAAACACTATATACGGTAGCCTCAAAACATGGTTAAAACTAAAATTTTGATATCATGGATGGTCAGTCCTTGCATCCATAGTTCTGTCTAGGAATGTGTCCAGCCCTATCCCTCAGATTTTTACCAAAACAGGGATGGGGATTTGGCTTTATAATTGTTTCAACTGCTGATTGACACATTAAATATGTTTTTCTCAATTCAGATGAGATGAGAAATGTCCAGGTCATACATTTACACAGCTAACAACTGCTTAATTAAACTTATAGTAGTCATTAGTACATTCATGATACCCCTGATCAAATCATCACTTAACTTTAATACAGACTCTATTGTACTGTGCCTTGCATCCTCCCACAAACAAACAGTCTTAAAAAACTGAACAAAGTGGAGACTAGACTACTACTATCTAGACTACTGTGGCCTATCATAGGACAGGCTGAGCACTGCTGGAGCCCAGTTGTTAGAGACCTGGGTCGGAGATCTGGGTCTGAGCTCGGGGTCTGGGTCGGAGCTCTGGGTCTGGCTCTGGGTCTGGCTCTGGGTCTGGGTCTGGGTCTGAGCTCTGGGTCTGAGCTCTGGGTCTGAGCTCTGGGTCTGGGTCTGAGCTCTGGGTCTGAGCTCTGGGTCTGGGTCGGAGCTCTGGGTCGGAGCTCTGGGTCGGAGCTCTGGGTCTGAGCTCTGGGTCTGGGTCTGGGTTGGAGCTCTGGGTCTGAGCTCTGGGTCTGGGTCGGAGCTCTGGGTCTGAGCTCTGGGTCTGAGTTCTGGGTCTCGGTCTAGGTCTGGGTCTGAGCTCTGGGTCTGGGTCTAGGTCTGGGTCTGAGCTCTGGGTCTGGGTCTGGGTCTAGGTCTGGGTCTGAGCTCTGGGTCTGGGTCTAGGTCTGGATCTGAGCTCTGGGTCTGGGTCTGGGTCTGGGTCTAGGTCTGGGTCTGGGTCTGAGCTCTGGGTCTGGGTCTAGGTCTGGGTCTGGGTCTAGGTCTGGGTCTGAGCTCTGGGTCTGGATCTGGGTCTAGGTCTGGGTCTAGGTCTGGGTCTGAGCTCTGGGTCTGGGTCTAGGTCTGGGTCGGAGCTCTAGGTCTGGATCTGAGCTCTGGGTCTGGGTCTAGGTCTGGGTCTGAGCTCTAGGTCTGGATCTGAGCTCTGGGTCTGGGTCTAGGTCTGGGTCTGAGCTCTGGGTCTGATCTCTGGGTGTGGCTCCATCCTTCCATCCTAACTAGACTACTAGCTCTGAGGGATCATCAAAACACTAACCCTACTTTATTCCCTCACTGGGAATGGTCCCATGCTGGGTTGTTGGATGGCAGAATAGCTTATCACAGTGGATATAAGTTAGCTATCACTTGTCGGCATATATCATTGTTGTCCTACATGAGAATTGAGAAGGTTCTGGTTAGATGGTGTTGAGTAGTCTATCAGTTTACTGACATAGCTGAAAGTTTAACTGCTTTGGCCTACTTGAGGAATGCAGAATATCCTTCTTTCACTCCTTCTCCATATGTATCTCACATGCTTTAAAGTATTTGCAGGACTCATTCCCCAAACTTGGCTCGAACAATAGACTCCCATTTCAAAATGGGTTAAACAGTCGCCTTATCCCTTGAGCTCTGATTGTCTTCTCTGAGAACGAGAGCTTGTGCTCCAGCCTACAACAGCAGAGGAGTATCCAACCACACGTTGTGGTGACTGACACACAGACTCAGCATCTCTCCTTCCACAGTCGCTATTTTGGCACAGCACTGGGGCTCACATCAACACAGAGTCGTGTTCCTTCACAACACCCAGGTCTGGGGAACTCACACTCACTAGTGGCCTTGCCTCTATTGATCTGTGATTTACTGTATGGGTTTACTGTACTTATCATTAAGGAGAACAGTATTGAGGATGAAGTGGAATTTAAGAGGTGATAAAGCAAGAGCAACAAAAACTCACACTTTTAAACGTAAATACAAAAATCACGAGAAATCCACATATTCATGAGATATTAGCTGAAAAAAAAGAGGTGGGTAAGGAATTCTGTCCAGCAGTGAGAGAAAGGTTCTGTTTACCTCAGTGTGTTAGAGCATAGTGCTTGCACCATGCCAGGGTTGTTGGTTTAATTCCCATGGGGGACCAGTAGGAAAAATGTATGCACTCACTACCTAAAGTTGTTCTGGATAAGAGCATCTGCTAAAAGGAAAAGACGCTACAGATGAATGTAGAGAGAAAATACTACTGCGTCAGTCCCTTTAATATGAAGTCTACAAAGAGTCTCTAGAGTGTTCAAACACCACCAGATGCTTTTTTAAAGGAAACCAAAATGAATTTACCAGATTCCCACTTTTACAAGTGTTGGCACAGTTATATGTATTTTATCCTTTCCTAAAATAACATGGCATTGGTGTCATTTTAACCAAAAAGCTTTAGGTTAAGATATATGCCATAATGTTTATTTCAAATGATAAGCTTTATAGTGTAAAGTTACATGGAATGGAAACCCGCTAAGTACAGTAGCTGCCTGACAGTTAAATGGTTGCCTGAAAATAAGAATGAAATTCACAGGAGGCTGCTGAGAACGGTTCATAATAATGGCCGGAACGGAACAAATGGAATGGCATCAAACACCTGGAAACCATGTGTTTGATGTATTTGATACCATTCCACTATTCTGCTCCAGTCATTTCCATGAGCCCGTTCACCCCAATTAAGATGCCACCAACCTCCTGTGGTACGCATTCCTTTTTCTGTTTAATAAGCCAACGGCAGACCAGTTTCCTCTTTGTGGTACCTGGTAACTCACTGGACCAGTCAGACCAGTTTCCTCTTTGTGGTACCTGGTAACTCACTGGACCAGTCAGACCAGTTTCCTCTTTGTGGTACCTGGTAACTCACTGGACCAGTCAGACCAGTTTCCTCTTTGTGGTTCCTGGTAACTCACTGGACCAGTCCTACCAGTTTCCTCTTTGTGGTACCTGGTAACTCACTGGGCCAGTCAGACCAGTTTCCTCTTTAAGGTTCCTGGTAACTCACTGGACCAGTCAGATCAGTTTCCTCTTTGTGGTACCTGGTAACTCACTGGACCAGTCAGATCAGTTTCCTCTTTGTGGTTCCTGGTAACTCACTGGACCAGTCAGACCAGTTTCCTCTTTGTGGTACCTGGTAACTCACTGGACCAGTCAGACCAGTTTCCTCTTTGTGGGACCTGGTAACTCACTGGACCAGTCCCACCAGTTTCCTCTTTGTGGTACCTGGTAACTCACTGGACCAGTCAGACCAGTTTCCTCTTTGTGGTACCTGGTAACTCACTGGACCAGTCAGACCAGATTCCTCTTTGTGGTACCTGGTAACTCACTGGACCAGTCAGACCAGTTTCCTCTTTGTGGTTCCTGGTAACTCACTGGACCAGTCAGACCAGTTTCCTCTTTGTGGTACCTGGTAACTCACTGGACCAGTCAGATCAGTTTCCTCTTTGTGGTACCTGGTAACTCACTGGACCAGTCAGATCAGTTTCCTCTTTGTGGTACCTGGTAACTCACTGGACCAGTCAGACAAGTTTCTTCTTTGTGGTACCTGGTAACTCACTGGACCAGTCAGACCAGTTTCCTCTTTGTGGTTCCTGGTAACTCACTGGACCAGTCAGACCAGTTTCCTCTTTGTGGTTCCTGGTAACTCACTGGACCAGTCAGATCAGTTTCCTCTTTGTGGTACCTGGTAACTCACTGGACCAGTCAGATCAGTTTCCTCTTTGTGGTACCTGGTAACTCACTGGACCAGTCAGACCAGTTTCCTCTTTGTGGTTCCTGGTAACTCACTGGACCAGTCAGATCAGTTTCCTCTTTGTGGTTCCTGGTAACTCACTGGACCAGTCAGATCAGTTTCCTCTTTGTGGTACCTGGTAACTCACTGGACCAGTCAGACCAGATTCCTCTTTGTGGTACCTGGTAACTCACTGGACCAGTCAGATCAGTTTCCTATTTGTGGTACCTGGTAACTCACTGGACCAGTCAGATCAGTTTCCTCTTTGTGGTACCTGGTAACTCACTGGACAAGTCAAACCAGTTTCCTCTTTGTGTTACCTGGTAACTCACTGGACCAGTCATACCAGTTTCCTCTTTGTGGTACCTGGTAACTCAGTGGACCAGTCAGATCAGTTTCCTCTTTGTGGTACCTGGTAACTCACTGGACCAGTCATACCAGTTTCCTCTTTGTGGTACCTGGTAACTCACTGGACCAGTCATACCAGTTTCCTCTTTGTGGTACCTGGTAACTCACTGGACCAGTCAGACCAGTTTCCTCTTTGTGGTACCTGGTAACTCACTGGACCAGTCAGACCAGTTTCCTCTTTGTGGTACCTGGTAACTCACTGGACCAGTCAGACCAGTTTCCTCTTTGTGGTTCCTGGTAACTCACTGGACCAGTCAGACCAGTTTCCTCTTTGTGGTTCCTGGTAACTCACTGGACCAGTCAGATCAGTTTTCTCTTTGTGGTACCTGGTAACTCACTGGACCAGTCAGACCAGTTTCCTCTTTGTGGTACCTGGTAACTCACTGGACCAGTCAGATCAGTTTCCTCTTTGTGGTACCTGGTAACTCACTGGACCAGTCAGACCAGTTTCCTATTTGTGGTACCTGGTAACTCATTGGACCAGTCAGACCAGTTTCCTCTTTGTGGTACCTGGTAACTCACTGGACCAGTCAGACCAGTTTCCTCTTTGTGGTTCCTGGTAACTCACTGGACCAGTCAGACCAGTTTCCTCTTTGTGGTTCCTGGTAACTCACTGGACCAGTCAGACCAGTTTCCTCTTTGTGGTACCTGGTAACTCACTGGACCAGTCAGACCAGTTTCCTCTTTGTGGTTCCTGGTAACTCACTGGACCAGTCAGATCAGTTTCCTCTTTGTGGTTCCTGGTAACTCACTGGACCAGTCAGATCAGTTTCCTCTTTGTGGTACCTGGTAACTCACTGGACCAGTCACACCAGTTTCCTCTTTGTGGTACCTGGTAACTCACTGGACCAGTCAGATCAGTTTCCTCTTTGTGGTACCTGGTAACTCACTGGACCAGTCAGACCAGTTTCCTCTTTGTGGTACCTGGTAACTCACTGGACCAGTCAGACCAGTTTCCTCTTTGTGGTACCTGGTAACTCACTGGACCAGTCAGATCAGTTTCCTCTTTGTGGTTCCTGGTAACTCACTGGACCAGTCAGACCAGTTTCCTCTTTGTGGTTCCTGGTAACTCACTGGACCAGTCAGATCAGTTTCCTCTTTGTGGTACCTGGTAACTCAGTGGACCAGTCAGATCAGTTTCCTCTTTGTGGTACCTGGTAACTCACTGGACCAGTCATACCAGTTTCCTCTTTGTGGTACCTGGTAACTCACTGGACCAGTCAGACCAGTTTCCTCTTTGTGGTACCTGGTAACTCACTGGACCAGTCAGACCAGTTTCCTCTTTGTGGTACCTGGTAACTCACTGGACCAGTCAGACCAGTTTCCTCTTTGTGGTACCTGGTAACTCACTGGACCAGTCAGACCAGTTTCCTCTTTGTGGTTCCTGGTAACTCACTGGACCAGTCAGACCAGTTTCCTCTTTGTGGTTCCTGGTAACTCACTGGACCAGTCAGATCAGTTTCCTCTTTGTGGTACCTGGTAACTCACTGGACCAGTCAGACCAGTTTCCTCTTTGTGGTACCTGGTAACTCACTGGACCAGTCAGATCAGTTTCCTCTTTGTGGTACCTGGTAACTCACTGGACCAGTCAGACCAGTTTCCTCTTTGTGGTACCTGGTAACTCACTGGACCAGTCAGACCAGTTTCCTCTTTGTGGTACCTGGTAACTCACTGGACCAGTCAGACCAGTTTCCTCTTTGTGGTTCCTGGTAACTCACTGGACCAGTCAGACCAGTTTCCTCTTTGTGGTTCCTGGTAACTCACTGGACCAGTCAGACCAGTTTCCTCTTTGTGGTACCTGGTAACTCACTGGACCAGTCAGACCAGTTTCCTCTTTGTGGTTCCTGGTAACTCACTGGACCAGTCAGACCAGTTTCCTCTTTGTGGTTCCTGGTAACTCACTGGACCAGTCAGATCAGTTTCCTCTTTGTGGTACCTGGTAACTCACTGGACCAGTCAGACCAGTTTCCTCTTTGTGGTACCTGGTAACTCACTGGACCAGTCAGATCAGTTTCCTCTTTGTGGTACCTGGTAACTCACTGGACCAGTCAGACCAGTTTCCTCTTTGTGGTACCTGGTAACTCACTGGACCAGTCAGATCAGTTTCCTCTTTGTGGTACCTGGTAACTCACTGGACCAGTCATACCAGTTTCCTCTTTGTGGTACCTGGTAACTCACTGGACCAGTCAGACCAGTTTCCTCTTTGTGGTTCCTGGTAACTCACTGGACCAGTCAGACCAGTTTCCTCTTTGTGGTTCCTGATAACTCACTGGACCAGTCAGATCAGTTTCCTCTTTGTGGTACCTGGTAACTCACTGGACCAGTCAGTTCAGTTTCCTCTTTGTGGTACCTGGTAACTCACTGGACCAGTCAGATCAGTTTCCTCTTTGTGGTACCTGGTAACTCACTAGACTAGTCAGATCAGTTTCCTCTTTGTGGTACCTGGTAACTCACTGGACCAGTCATACCAGTTTCCTCTTTGTGGTACCTGGTAACTCACTGGACCAGTCAGACCAGTTTCCTCTTTGTGGTACCTGGTAACTCACTGGACCAGTCAGACCAGTTTCCTCTTTGTGGTTCCTGGTAACTCACTGGACCAGTCAGACCAGTTTCCTCTTTGTGGTTCCTGGTAACTCACTGGACCAGTCAGATCAGTTTCCTCTTTGTGGTACCTGGTAACTCACTGGACCAGTCAGACCAGTTTCCTCTTTGTGGTACCTGGTAACTCACTGGACCAGTCAGATCAGTTTCCTCTTTGTGGTACCTGGTAACTCACTGGACCAGTCAGACCAGTTTCCTCTTTGTGGTACCTGGTAACTCACTGGACCAGTCAGATCAGTTTCCTCTTTGTGGTACCTGGTAACTCACTGGACCAGTCATACCAGTTTCCTCTTTGTGGTACCTGGTAACTCACTGGACCAGTCAGACCAGTTTCCTCTTTGTGGTTCCTCGTAACTCACTGGACCAGTCAGACCAGTTTCCTCTTTGTGGTTCCTGATAACTCACTGGACCAGTCAGATCAGTTTCCTCTTTGTGGTACCTGGTAACTCACTGGACCAGTCAGTTCAGTTTCCTCTTTGTGGTACCTGGTAACTCACTGGACCAGTCAGATCAGTTTCCTCTTTGTGGTACCTGGTAACTCACTAGACTAGTCAGATCAGTTTCCTCTTTGTGGTACCTGGTAACTCACTGGACCAGTCATACCAGTTTCCTCTTTGTGGTACCTGGTAACTCACTGGACCAGTCAGACCAGTTTCCTCTTTGTGGTACCTGGTAACTCACTGGACCAGTCAGACCAGTTTCCTCTTTGTGGTACCTGGTAACTCACTGGACCAGTCAGACCAGTTTCCTCTTTGTGGTACCTGGTAACTCACTGGACCAGTCATATCAGTTTCCTCTTTGTCTCAGATGGTATGATTCATGTTCACACCAGTCTTAACTTATTCTACCTCAGCAATTCCTGCTCCTCCTTAATCTGAACACACACTTTCTCTCTCACGCGCACGCACACACACACACACACACACACACACACACACACACACACACACACACACACACACACACACACACACACACACACACACACACACACACACACACACACACACACACACACACACACACACACACACACACACACACACACAGTCACAGTAATTCACTTACAGTCCATTTCTATTCTGCTGTTTATCAGAGTGGAAGGAAAATCCAAACAACGTTGGGCTCTAAGTCTCATGAATATTCATATAAAAGAGATTGATGAAGTCTTTTTATGGTCCCTTCTAAGGCAATACTGAGGATGTGTTATCCTAATCACTCTGCAATCCCTAATCAAATCACATTCTCTGCCTTGTGCACAATGTGCAGGGGAGACAACAATGGTGAGTCAGCAGCAATTTAGAAGCTGAGAGACGCAAGTGAAAGTCATGGAGAAAGTTATGCAAAAACTCAATCATGAACACAATTCACAGTTTCATCACTAATCCAGTGTTGTCACTGCCTTCCTGAACATAAACAATGTATACGAAATGCTTCAGTCTGGTTTTAGACCCCATCATAGCACTGAGACTGCACTTGTGATGGTGGTAAATGACCTTTTAATGGCGTCAGACCGAGGCTCTGCATCTGTCCTCGTGCTCCTAGACCTTGGTGCTGCCTTTGATACCATCGGTCACCACATTCTTTTGGAGAGATTGGAAACCCAAATTGGTCTACACGGACAAGTTCTGGCCTGGTTAGATCTTATCTGTCGGAAAGATATCGGTTTGTCTCTGTGAATGGTTTGTCCTCTGACAAATCAACTGTAAATTTCGGTGTTCCTCAAAGTTCCGTTTTAGGACCTCTATTGTTTTCACTATATATTTTACCTCTTGGGGATGTCATTCGATGACATAATGTTAACTTTCACTGCTATGCGGATGACACACAGCTGTACATTTCAATGCTGAAGCACCAAAATTGGCCTCGCTAGAAGCCTGTGTTTCAGACATAAGGAAGTGGATGGCTGCAAACGTTCTACTTTTAAACTCGGACAAAACATAGATGCTTGTTCTAGGTCCCAAGAAACAAAGAGATCTTCTATTGAATCTGACAATTAATCTTGATGGTTGTAAAGTCGTCTCAAATAAAACTGTGAAAGACCTCGGCGTTACTCTGGACCCTGATCTCTCTTTTGACGAACATATCAAGACTGTTTCAAGGACAGCTTTTTTCCATCTACGTAACATTGCAAAAATCAGAAACTTTCTGTCCAAAAATGATGCAGAAAATTAATCCATGCTTTTGTTACTTCTAGGTTAGACTACTGCAATGCTCTACTTTCCGGCTACCCGGATAAAGCACTAAATAAACTTCAGTTAGTGCTAAATGCGGCTGCTAGAATCCTGACTAGAACCAAAAAATTTGATCATATTACTCCAGTGCTAGCCTCCTTACACTGGCTTCCTGTTAAGGCAAGGGCTGATTTCAAGGTTTTACTGCTAACCTACAAAGCATTATATGGGCTTGCTCCTACCTATCTTTCCGATTTGGTCCTGCCGTACATACCTACACGTACGCTACGGTCACAAGACGCAGGCCTCCTAATTGTCCCTAGAATTTCTAAGCAAACAGCTGGAGGGAGGGCTTTCTCCTATAGAGCTCCCTTTTTATGGAATGGTCTGCCTACCCATGTGAGAGACGCAGACTCTGTCTCAACTTTTAAGGCTTTACTGAAGACTCATCTCTTCAGTGGGTCATATGATTGAGTATAGTCTGGCCCAGGAGTGTGAAGGTGAACGGAAAGGCTCTGGAGCAACTAACCGCCCTTGCTGTCTCTGCCTGGCCGATTCCCCTCTCTCCATTGGGATTCTCTGCCTCTAAACCTATTACATGGGCTGAGTCACTGGCTTACTAGTGCTCTTCTATGCTGTCCCTAGGAGGAGTGTGTCACTTGAGTGGGTTGAGTTACTGACGTGATCTTCCTGTCTGGGTTGGCGCCCCCCCCTTGGTTTGTGCCGTGGCGGAGATCTTTGTGGGCTATACTCGGCCTTGTCTCAGGATGGTAAGTTGGTGGTTGAAGATATCCCTCTAGTGGTGTGGGGGCTGTGCTTTGGCAAAGTGGGTGGGGTTATATCCTTCCTGTTTGGCCCTGTCCGGGGGTATCATCGGATGGGGCCACAGTGTCTCCTGACCCCTCCTGTCTCAGCCTCCAGTATTTATACTGCAGTAGATTATGTGTCGGGGGGCTAGGGTCAGTTTGTTATATCTGGAGTACTTCTCCTGTCTTATCCGGTGTCCTGTGTGAATTTAAGTATGCTCTCTCTAATTCTCTCTTTCTCTCTTTCTTTCTCTCTCTCGGAGGACCTGAGCCCTAGGACCATGCCTCAGGACTACCTGGCATGATGACTCCTTGCTCTCCCCAGTCCACCTGGCCATGCTGCTGCTCCAGTTTCAACTGTTCTGCCTGCGGCTATGGAACCCTGACCTGTTCACCGGACTTGCTACCTGTCCCAGACCTGCTGTTTTCAACTCTCTAAAGACAGCAGGAGCGGTAGAGATACTCTTCATGATCGGCTATGAAAAGCCAACTGACATTTACTCCTGAGGTGCTGACTTGCTGCACCCTCGACAACTACTGTGATTTTTATTATTTGACCATGCTGGTCATTTAAGAACATTTGAACATCTTGGCCATGTTCTGTTATAATCTCCACCCGGCACAGCCAGAAGAGGACTGGCCACCCCTCATAGCCTGGTTCCTCTCTAGGTTTCTTCCTAGGTTTTGGCCTTTCTAGGGAGTTTTTCCTAGCCACCGTGCTTCTACACCTGCATTGCTTGTTGTTTGGGGTTTTAGGCTGGGTTTCTGTACAGCACTTTGAGATATCAGCTGATGTAAAAAGGACTATATAAATACATTTGATTTGATTAGTCCTTACACATGTAGGATCTAAATTTGAACCAGTTTGTTACATCAGAAAAATAATCCTGTAGCAACAGGAAATGTCAATTATTATTTGGATTATAATTGATGGACATTTTTGTAGGGATTGAAACATTCTTTCTTAAGGGTACATTTCAAAGTGGAAATTACAAACTTCAGAAGCCATTTAAAACCTCTAATACACTACAAGTTTAACATTTTCAGGAAAGTTCTCTTCCAACCGGGTGATCAAATTAGGATACTACATTTGTAGACCTCTAGAGCAGGGTTTCCCAACTGGTGGTGCCAGTTATATACACTGCTCAAAAAAATAAAGGGAACACTTAAACAACACAATGTAAATCCAAGTCAATCACACTTCTGTGAAATGAAACTGTCCACTTATTGTCCACTCAACACTGATTGATAATAAATTTCACATGCTGTTGTGCAAATGGAATAGACAAAAGGTGGAAATTATAGGCAATTAGCAAGACACCCCCAATAAAGGAGTGGTTCTGCAGGTGGTGACCACAGACCACTTCTCAGTTCCTATGCTTCCTGCCTGAGGTTTTGGTCACTTTTGAATGTTGGCGGTGCTTTCACTCTAGTGGTAGCATGAGACGGAGTCTACAACCCACACAAGTGGCTCAGGTAGTGCAGCTCATCCAGGATGGCACATCAATGCGAGCTGTGGCAAGAAGGTTTGCTGTGTCTGTCAGCGTAGTGTCCAGAGCATGGAGGCGCTACCAGAAGACAGGCCAGTACATCAGGAGATGTGGAGGAGGCCCTAGGAGGGCAACAACCCAGCAGCAGGACAGCTACCTCCGCCTTTGTGCAAGGAGGAGCAGGTGGAGCACTGCCAGAGCCCTGCAAAATGACCTCCAGCAGGTCACAAATGTGCATGTGTCTGCTCAAACGGTCAGAAACAGACTCCATGAGGGTGGTATGATGGCCCGACGTACACAGGTGGGGGTTGTGCTTACAGCCCAACACCGTGCAGGACGTTTGGCATTTGCCAGAGAACACCAAGATTGGCAAATTCGCCACTGGCGCTCTGTGCTCTTCACAGATGAAAGCAGGTTCACACTGAGCACATGAGCACATGTGACAGAGTCTGGAGACGCCGTGGAGAACGTTCTGCTGCCTGCAAAATCCTCCAGCATGACCGGTTTGGCGGTGGGTCAGTCATGGTGTGGGGTGGCATTTCTTTGGGGGGCCGCACAGCCCTCCATGTGCTCGCCAGAGGTAGCCTGACTGCCATTAGGTACCGAGATGAGATCCTCAGACCCCTTGTGAGACCATATGCTGGTGCGGTTGGCCCTGGGTTCCTCCTAATGCAAGACAATGCTAGACCTCATGTGGCTGGAGTGTGTCAACAGTTCCTGCAAGAGGAAGGCATTGATGCTATGGACTGGCCCGCCCGTTCCCCAGACCTGAATCCAATTGAGCACATCTGGGACATCATGTCTCGCTCCATCCACCAATGCCACGTTGCACCACCGACTGTCCAGGAGTTGGCGGATGCTTTAGTCCAGGTCTGGTAGGAGATCCCTCAGGAGACCATCCGCCACCTCATCAGGAGCATGCCCAGGCATTGTAGGGAGGTCATACAGGCACGCGGAGGCCACACACACTACGAGCCTCATTTTGACTTGTTTTTTGGACATTACATCAAAGTTGGATCAGCCTGTAGTGTGGTTTTCCACTTTAATTTTGAGTGTGACTCCAAATCCAGACCTCCATGGGTTGATAAATTTGATTTACATTGATAATTTGTGTGTGATTTTGTTGTCAGCACATTCAACTATGTAAAGAAAAAAGTATTTAATAAGAATATTTAATTCATTCAGATCTAGGATGTGTTATTTTAGTGTTCCCTTTATTTTTTTGAGCAGTGTATGTATACATACACAGTTGAAGTTGGAAGTTTACATACACCTTAGCCAAATACAGTTTTTCACAATTCCTGACATTTAATCCTAGTAAAAATTCCCTGTCTTAGGTCAGTTAGGATCACCACTTTATTTTAAGAATGTGAAATGTTAGAATAATAGTAGAGAGAATGATTTTATTTTAGCTTTTATTTTTTTCATCACATTCCCAGTGGGTCAGAGGTTTACATACACTCAATTAGTATTTGGTAGCATTGCCTATAAATTGTTTAACTTGGGTCAAACGTTTCGGATAGCCTTCCACAAGCTTCCCACAATAATTTGGGTGAATTTTGATCCATTCCTCCTGACAGAGCTGGTGTAACTGAGTCAGGTTTGTAGGCCTCCTTGCTCGCACACTATTTTTCAGATGTGCCCACAGATTCTCCTATAGGCTTGAGGTTAGGGCTTTGTGATGGCCACTCCAATACCTGGACTTTGTTGTCCTTAAGCCATTTTGCCACAACTTTGGAAGTATGCTTGGGGTCATTGTCCATTTGGAAGGCCCATTTGCGACCAAGCTTTAACTTCCTGACTGATGTCTTGATGTTGCTTCAATATATCCACATAATTGGACTGGTGTCAATCCCTCCTGCAGCAAAGCACCCCCACAACATGATGCTTCCACCCCCGTGCTTGACGGTTGGGATGGTGTTCTTCGGCTTGCAAGCCTCCCCTTCTTTCCTCCAAATGTAACGATGGTCATTATGGCCAAACAGTTCTATTTTTGTTTCATCAGACCAGAGGACATTTCTCCAAAAAGTACGATCTTTGTCCCCATGTGCAGTTGCAAACCGTAGTCTGGCTTTTTTATGGCAGTTTTGGAGCAGTGGCTTCTTCCTTGCTGAGCAGCATTTCAGGTTAGGTCGATATAGGACTCGTTTTACTGTGGATATAGATACTTTTGTGCCTGTTTCCTCCCACCCCTTCACAAGGTTCTTTGCTGTTGTTCTGGGATTGATTTGCACTTTTCGCACCAAAGTATGTTCATCTCTCGGAGACAGAATGTGTCTTGTGGAGGTCTCCAATTTTTTTTCTGAGGTCTTGGCTGATTTCTTTTGATTTTCCCATGATGTCAATCAAAGAGCACTGAGTTTGAAGGTAGACCTTGCAATACATCCACATGTATACCTACAATTGACTGAAATTATGTCAGTTAGCATATCAGAAGCTTCTAAAGCCATGACATCATTTTCTGGAATCTTCCAAGATGTTTAAAGGCACAGTCAACTTAGTGTATGTAAACTTCTGACCCACTGGAATTGTGATACAGTGAATTATACGTGAAATAATCTGTCTGTAAACAATTGTTGGAAAAATTACTTGTGTCATGCACAAAGTAGATGTCCTAACCAGCTCGACAAATCTATAATTTGTGGAGTGGTTGAAAAACGAGTTTTAATGACTTCAACCTAAGTGTATGTAAACTTCCGACTTCAACTGTATATATAAATATATATATATGTATATATTTATATATATATATATATATACATACATACATACATACATATATACACACGTATATATATTGTTGAACATAAAAGATTGTAGAAACACTAAAGCCTTTCCACGCCTAATAGATATAGGTTAGATGATCGTAATCAAATGGAAGCAAGATTTGAAGTGATTATGTTTTAGTCAAATATTATTACAATTTTGGAAATATGTTCCAAAGTATTCCTATGCATAACAGAGAGATACTATGTGGTCTTATACAAATGTAAACAAGGTTTGAAATTATGTTTTTGTCAAATATTATATCTGTTTAGGCTTCTTGCGGTCAATTTGCAGTCTACAAATGATTTGTAATTATGTTTCGGCCCCCTGACCATCCGCTCAAGAAAAAGGTAGGCCCACGGCTGAATTTTGTTGATGATCCCTGCTGTACAGTGTGCATCTTACCTGGCTCCCCATGGCTGCCAATCCTGCCATGTTTGAGACTGTCTCTCCCAGCTGAATAATGGCAGAAAAGCAGAACCAGATAGAATGTCTCCGTGAGACAGCAGTCAGCCGGTAGAGGATTCCTCTGGTGAAAACAGACAGGAGACAGGAGGTTGGAAGTTGTTCTGTCTCACTGCTGTACCCTCCTCTTCATCAGGGTGGGTACACACACACACATACTTTATTGACTCACACTCTGCTTCTCATCTGCCTTACAAGTTTACACAGGATCACAGAGAGCTGGGCTGAGGCCTTCTGCCCCCAGGGGAGCTGAATTACGGTAACGCCTTTACCTTTACAGTTCTTTCCACAAACACAGTGTACAACTATTTATATTTTCATTCACCTTCGTTATACTCTAAAAAAATATTCTCAAATATTCATCCCCCGACCCACCCATATGGTGGGAGAACTTCTCTGTTCTACACCTAAGAGGCTGTAACTTTGGAACTTCATGATTCGCTTTTGGTCGTTTGTTGTAAAAGCCAAATGAAAGATGGAAATAAGGGGAAAGTCACTGTGCTTGCTAGGACCAGCTGTGTTAGTAGCTGTCAGTGTATTTAATAGGACTAGCTGTGTTAGCTGTCAGTGTGTTTAATAGGACTAGCTGTGTTAGTAGCTGTCAGTGTGTTTACTAGGACTAGCTGTGTTAGCTGTCAGTGTGTTTACTAGGACTAGCTGTGTTAGCTGCCAATGTGTTTACTAGGACTAGCTGTGTTAGTAGCTGTCAGTGTGTTTACTAGGACTAGCTGTGTTAGCTGCCAGTGTGTTTACTAGGACTAGCTGTGTTAGTAGCTGTCAGTGTGTTTACTAGGACTAGCTGTGTTAGTAGCTGTCAGTGTGTTTACTAGGACTAGCTGTGTTAGTAGCTGTCAGTGTGTTTACTAGGACTAGCTGTGTTAGCTGTCAGTGTGTTTACTAGGACTAGCTGTGTTAGTAGCTGCCAGTGTGTTTACTAGGACTAGCTGTGTTAGTAGCTGTCAGTGTGTTTACTAGGACTAGCTGTGTTAGTAGCTGTCAGTGTGTTTACTAGGACTAGCTGTGCTTGTAGCTGTCAGTGTGTTTACTAGGACTAGCTGTATTAGCTGTCAGTGTGTTTACTAGGACTAGCTGTGTTTGTAGCTGTCAGTGTGTTTACTAGGACTAGCTGTATTAGCTGTCAGTGTGTTTGCTAAGACTAGCTGTGTTCGCTGCCAGTGTGTTTACTAGGACTAGCTGTGTTAGTAGCTGTCAGTGTGTTTACTAGGACTAGCTGTGTTAGTAGCTGTCAGTGTGTTTACTAGGACTAGCTGTGTTTGTAGCTGTCAGTGTGTTTACTAGGACTAGCTGTATTAGCTGTCAGTGTGTTTACTAAGACTAGCTGTGTTAGCTGTCAGTGTGTTTACTAAGACTAGCTGTATTAGCTGTCAGTGTGTTTACTAAGACTAGCTGTGTTAGCTGTCAGTGTGTTTACTAAGACTAGCTGTATTAGCTGTCAGTGTGTTTACTAAGACTAGCTGTGTTAGCTGTCAGTGTGTTTACTAAGACTAGCTGTATTAGCTGTCAGTGTGTTTACTAGGACTAGCTGTATTAGCTGTCAGTGTGTTTACTAGGACTAGCTGTGTTAGCTGTCAGTGTGTTTACTAGGACTAGCTTTGTTAGCTCTCAGTGTGTTTCCTAGGACTAGCAAATGTTAGCTGTGAGTGGAAAATCAGTTCCCGATTATCAGGATAAATGTTCTTTCATCCTAACAGTTTATCCCACAGAGAAGACTCTGGAAGATAAAGACATCTGGAACAGAATGGATCATCTTCCTAAGCGTCATCCTACACCGACAGGCAACAAACCCATTGTTATTAGAAACAGGCCAAATTGGATTTCTCAGCTAATTACTTCAAACCCTGCAGGATTCATTGCGATGTTTGAAAAGGAATGATTTCATCATCACAATAGGGAGATCATATGGGTGTGGAGTGCACAGGAATCTCCCTACCTCCCTAAAGACAAGTCATCTGTATGCTAACTGGACTTTGAAAAACCTTGAAGAAATTCCCTCAGTGTCAGTGACTCCAATAAATGTAAATGACTGCTTATTATCAAGTCCTATCTTCTGCTTAATTGCTGCTTGCTTTCACTGGATGTTTCTTTGAGGCATAAAACACATGATTATATGGTTGGAAACTAGATTTATCACTGTCTACTACTTTAGTCTGATCACCAATGTTTGCTGCAATCTATCTAGTCAGCAGTATAATTGATTTGAAAGGAATGCCTTGGAATGTTAGCTAACCTAGCCTTCACAACGTTGTCTCCAGTGAATACTGGTAATTACCTTTGGGGAATGTAGATCTGAGAACCAGTGGGGTGTTTCTACTGATTTACTTTCAGGGATCTTTTTTAGGCCCCCCCCCCCCCCTCCTGTTCAAATTCTCTATCTCGAAATCCCCCAAACTATCCTAAAGGGGACAAGAAAATTGCATACGCTCAACATTTGTGATGATTGGCCAGCCTGTCATTGCAAATAAGAGTGTGTTCTCATCTGGATGAATAAAGTTGATAATGCTTCTTCTATTGCAGTCCCACCTGAAACAACACAGATCCATGGTCTGTAATATCAGTTGCAGAAACCAACATGCACACACTTGACAATATTTCTCAACATTACATTCATATTTTGTCGATGACTCCAGTAGCATTACAAAGCAAGAATAGTATGGAGAACAAACAAGAGCTGTGGAGCAATATTTCAGTTTCTATCATATTTTCCAGTCACTTCTGAGAAGCCACATTATAAAAAAAAACATCTGTTTACAAAGATCATTTTTTTTTTCAAATCATTTGTTAACAAGCAGATGACTGCTCTGGACCGTTTGCAGGACAACATCTGTAGCTCTGAGGAGAGGAGAGTTGATCCTTGGTGCAGTTCAGTTGAACAATTCTCTGATTGTTTGAAAGTTGGATGGCGACACAGTTTCTGTATTAGGAACGCCCTTTTTGGTGAATATGACGAAGTAGAGTGATAACACATTTTATAAAACAACAATTGTTTAGAATCAAGTGCCAGAATAGGGAACATATTGAGGTCGACCCAAATTGATTTCTTGTTCCACCATGTCCAAGGCATCTGTATCCCAATCGTGCTAAAGTATCATACCATGCAGATGATTTAAGCCAATACATAGAAACATGATCTCTCTCCTAGGGAATACCAATATTTGAAATGTTTTTCAAGGCACACACATCTTTATTTTAATTTCTTATGACACTACAAGTATATAGTGAGAATTAAATAACTCTTGTTAGCTCAACTACAAAAAGTAGACACATTATACTTCCTTTTGGATCGTTAACGTGTCATTTAAATAACACACATTCCCTTGGTTTCACATGGGGGGGGAAGCTGAACAGAGTTCTAGAGTTCTAGAAGAGTTCTAGAAGACTGAATAGGAGGTTAAAACCGAGCTGCCAGTTGAGAATAAAACAAAGCAGACCCTTCCAGTGGTCTGTCAGTCATAGTGGGAGCAAGAATGTTTCACATTAAATGACTCACATTGAGAAGGAAGGTTGTAATTATATTTTCCGGGCTGAAACATTGAATACAGGATCAGGGACTACACTGAGCTAAAATGAGTAATGTAGAAATTTAAAAAGTCCTAGACCAATGTTAATGTAGCAAGTTGTATTTATTTGTATGGGGACACATATAACTCATCAGGGTTTGTGTCAGTTGAAAGCTATTTTCTTATCTAAATATGAATCCAGTAGTTGTCCCCTGCTATTTAAATACATTCTCTTATCACAGCACTAATATTTGAATAAAATATAAAATAAACCAGTTTCATATAATAGATGTTTTCAAATGTTTTCTTGCGCGTTTCAAATAAAAAGGTATTGCTCAGAATCAAAAGTTTGACAACAAAATGCACCCAATAACCTCAGCCTGTTTAAAAAAAAAAAAACATCTTTAAAAGCCTTGGTAATAATCTGAAGTCAAGAAGAAGAAAAGCATCCCTTTAAGAAGATATTGATTTAGTCTGGGTTTAGAGGCTTAATGCAATCAGTGTTAATCCTTTAATCTAAGAGGAAATTATCTCCGACATGAAGTTCATAACCCTAACCAGTAATGTGTAGGCCGTCCTTGTAAAGAAGAATTTGTTCTTGCCTAGTTAAATAAAGGTTACATCATTTTTTAGATATGTTTTTTAAATAATGGGTGTTTCATTGGTAATTAGTGTTTTAGTAGAAAACTAGGAGCATTAGTAAAAGCTAGATAGTACATAAGAAGTCCTTCTAGACGGGAAGTAATAATATTGCAGTAGTAAATCTTTAACATCATTTCAGGGTTGATCAATGTCTCTTTTGGAAGTTGTCACTCATATTCAATAATATGCGTTGAAACAGCTCAGCAGTTGATCACATCTTTAATAATAAAACACGTGACAGGTCTACAGAGTTTGCGCGTGGAGTGCAGACATAACCTCCTGCTCTTGGAGGAGTTCTAATGGATATTCAGTGGTTCCTGGTGTTCTGTGGATCCTGGATGTCCACCCACTGTCTCAGCTATAACCTTCCTCTGTCCTCCCTACAGCTGCTGCTGCTACCAGTAGACCCAGACAGGATGGACCCCCTGTAGACAAATCAGACCCCTCTCCCATCCCCTCCTCCCCACCCCTCCTCTGCTCCCTTCCTCCCCTCCTCTCCTCACCTCCTCTGCTCCCTTTCTCTCCTCTCCTCACCTCCTCTGCTCCCTTTCTCTCCTCTCCTCCTCTCCCAGCCAGTGGATCAGTGGTGGTGGTGGTGGAGGAGGTGGTGGTGGTGGTGGAGGAAGTGGTGGTGGTGGAGGAAGTGGTGGTGGTGGAGGAGGTGGTGGTGGTGGAGGTGGATGAGGTGGTTGTGGTGGTAGAGGAAGTGGTGATGGAGGTGGATGAGGGGGTGGAGGGGGTGGCAGTGGTGGAGGAAGTGGTGGAGGAGCTGGAGGAGGAGGTGGTCAAGGAAGTGGTGGTGGAAAAGGTGGGGGAGGGAGAAGTGGTGGAGGAAGTGGTGGTGGTGGAGGTGGAGAAAGTGGTGGAGGTGGAGGAGGTGGTGGTGGAGGTGGTGGAGAAAGTGGTGGAGGTGGAGGAGGTGGTGGTGGTGGTGGTGGAGGAGGTGGTGGTGGTGGAGGTGGCGGTGGAGGAACTGGTGGTATAGGAAGTGGTGGTGGAGGTGGTGGTAGAAGAAGTGGTGGTGGTGGAGGTGGAAGTGGATGAGGAAGTGGTGGAGGAAGTGGTGGTGTTAGAGGAAGTGGTGGAGGAAGTGGTGGTGAAGATGGTGGTTGAGAAGGTGGTGGAGGAGGTGGTGGAGAAGGTGGTGGAGAAACTGGTGGTGGAGGAAATGGTGGTGGTAGAGGTTGTGGAGGTGGAGGAGGCGATGGTGCTGGAGAGGGTGGAGGAGGAGGAAGTGGTCTAGGAAGTGGTGTATGTGGTGTAGGAGGAGGAGGAAGTGGTGGTGGAGGAAGTGGTGGTGGTGGAGGAGGAGGCAGATGTGGTGGAGGTGGATGAGGTGGTGGAGGTGGTTGTGGTGGTAGAGGAAGTGGTGGAGGTGGAGGAGGTGGTGGTGGTGGAGGAGGTGGTGGAGGTGGATGAGGTGGTGGAGGAGGTGGTTGTGGCGGTAGAGGAAGTGGTGGTGGTGGATGTGTATGTGGTGAAGAAGGTGGTGGTGTTGGAGGTGGTGGTGTTGGAGGAGGTGGAGGTGGTAATGGAGGTCTTCGACATGGTGGACAAAGTGGTGGTTGTAGAGGAATTAGGTGGTGGAGGTGGAGGAGGAAGTGGTGGAGGAAGTAGTGGTGGAGGAGGTGGTGGTGGAGGAAGTGGTGGTGAAGGTGGATGTGGTTGAGGTAGAAGACGTGGTGGTGGAGGAGATGGTGGTGGTGGAGGAAGTTGTGGAGGTAGAGAAAGTGGTGGCTGTAGAGGAAGTGGTGGTGGTGGAGGTGTATGTGGTGAAGGAGGAGGTGGTGGTGGAGGTGATGGAGGTGGTGGTGTTGGAGGTGGTGGAGGCGGTAATGGAGGCGTTGGACACGGTGGACAAAGTGGTGGTTGTAGAGGAATTGGTGGGGGAGGTGGAGGAGGAAGTGGTGGAGGAAGTAGGGGATGGAGGAGGTGGTGGTGGAGGAAGTGGTGGTGAAGGTGGAGAGGGTTGAGGTAGAGGGAGTTGTGGTGGGGGTGGAGGAGGTGGTGGAGGAGGTGGTTGTGGTGGTAGAGAAAGTGGTGGTGGTGTTGGAGGTGTATGTGGTGAAGGAGGAGGTGGTGGTGGAGGTGATGTAGGTGGTGGTGTTGGAGGTGGTGGAGGCGGTAATGGAGGTGTTGGACACGGTGGACAAAGTGGTGGTTGTAGAGGAATTGGTGGGGGAGGTGGAGGAGGAAGTGGTGGAGGAAGTAGTGGTGGAGGAGGTGGTGGTGGAGGAAGTGGTGGTGAAGGTGGAGATGGTTGAGGTAGAGGGAGTTGTGGTGGAGGTGGAGGAGGTGGTGGAGGAGGTGGTTGTGGTGGTAGAGAAAGTGGTGGTGGTGGTGGAGGTGTATGTGGTGAAGGAGGAGGTGGTGGTGGAGGTGATGGAGGTGGTGGTGTTGGAGGTGTTGGATGCGGTGGACAAAGTGGTGGTTGTAGAGGAATTGGTGGTGGAGGTGGAGGAGGTAGTGGTGGAGGAAGTAGTGGTGGAGGAGGTGGTGGTGGAGGAAGTGGTGGTGAAGGTGGAGGTGGTTGAGGTAGAGGGAGTTGTGGTGGAGGAGGTGGTGGAGGAGGTGGTGGTGGAGGTGAAGAAGGTGGAGGAGGTGGAGGTGGTGGATGAGGTTTTAGGTAGTGGTTGAGGAAGTGGTGGTGATGGAGGAGGTGGAAGTAGTGGTTGTGGAGGAAGTGGTGGAGAAAGTGGTGGTGGTGGCGGAGGAGATGGTGGAGGAGGTGGTGGAGGAAGTGGTGGAGGTGGAGGACGAGGTGCTGGAGGAAGTGGTGGAGATGGATGTGGAGGAGGTGGTGGAGGAAGAGGTGTAGGTGGTGTAGGAGAAGGAGGAAGTGGTGGTTGTGGTGGAGGAAGTGGTGGTGGTGGAGGAGGTGGTGGGGGGAGAAGTGGTTGTGGAGGAAGTGGTGGTGGTGGACGAGGTGCTGGATGAAGTGGTGGAGATGGATGTGGAGGAGGTGGTGGAGGAAGTGGTGTAGGTGGTGTAGGAGGAAGTGGTGGTGGTGGAGGAGGTGGTGGTGGTGGAAGTGGTGGTGGTGGAGGAAGTGGTGGTGGAGGAGATGGTGGTGGTGGAGGAAGTTGTGGAGGTAGAGAAAGTGGTGGTGGTGGTGGATGTGGTGGTGGTGGTGGTGGAGGTGATGGACGCGGTGGAAAAAGTGGTGGTTGTAGAGGAATTGGCGGTGGAGGTGGAGGAGGAAGTGGTGGAGGAAGTAGTGGTGGAGGAGGTGGTGGTGGTGGTAGAGGGAGTTGTGGAGGTGGTGGAGGAGGTGGTGGTGGAGGTGGTTGAGGTGGTGGTGGCGGTAGAGGGAGTTGTGGTGGTGGTGGAGGAGGTGGTGGTGGAGGTGCGGAAGGTGGAGGAGGAGAAGGTGGTGGCGGAGGAGATGGTGGAGGAGGTGGTGGAGGAAGTGTCGGAGGTGGAGGACGAGGTGCTGGAGGAAGTGGTGGTGGAGGAGGTGTGGGGTGGTGGAGGATGTGGTGGAGGAAGTGGTGGAGGTGGAAAAGGTGGTGGAGGAAGTGGTGGTGGAAGAGGAGGTGGTGGAGGAAAGGGTGGTAGAAGTGGTGGAGGAGGTGGAGAAGGTGGTGGAGAAAGTGGTGGTAGAGGAGGTGGTGGACAAAGTGGTGGTAGAGGAGGTGGTGGAGGAAGAGGTGAAGGAGGTGGTGGAGGAAAGAGTAGAGTTGGTGGTGGTGGTGGTGGAGGTTGAAGTGGTGGTGGTGGTGGAAGTGGTGGAAGTAGTGATTGTGGAGGAAGCGGTGGAGGTGGTGGTAGAAGTGGTGGAAGTAGTGATTGTTGAGGAAGCGGTGTAGGTGGTTGTGGAAGTGGTGGAGGTGGTGGTAGAGGAAGTGGTGGTGATGGGGGTGGAGGAGGTGGTGATGTTGGAGGTGGTGGTGGTAGTGGTGCATCCAGACATCCTGTTCTGTCTCTCTGGCCTGAGAAATGTGGTTAAACTTTGTGGGCCACAGCTGGCGAGGCAGATGTTTAAAGTTTAACCACATTTCTCAGTGTTGAGAAAAAACCCTGGCTTAGCCTAACAAGGAGTAGACTGCTTTATTATGACAACAGAAAGCTAGATGTCCTATTTGTTCCAACGAATAGTAGGGTGGTGACTGGACATGATGTCAAGCAGCACTTTGTTTTTCGAGTAACTTGCTGAGTTAGATGACTACACTGTCTACGTTGAGAGACTGAGCTTAGACACATTCTGTAAATATTTTTTTTTAAACATCAAAATGGAAGGATACACAACCATTTTTATGGATATTCAGCAAGATAACATACAGTGCCTTTAGAAAGTATTCACACCCCTTGACTTATTCCATATTTTGTGTTACAGCCTGAATTCAAATGGATAAAATATTTTAAATTATCAATACCCCAAAATGACTAAGTGAAAATATGTTTTTATAAATGTTAGCACATTTATAAAATAAAACACTGAAATATCTAATTTACATACTGTAAGTATTCACACCCCTGAGTAGAAGAACCTTTGGCAGTGATTACAGCTTTGAGTCATCTTGGGTATGTCTGTATCAGCTATGCACATCTGGATTTGGGGGATCTATTTTCATTCTTGTTTGCAGATTTTCTCAAGCTATGTTAAGTTAGATGAGGATTGGCAGTGAACAGCTATCTTCAAGTATTTCCAAAGATTTTCAATAGGATACAAGTCTGGGCTTTGGCTGGCCCACTCAAGGATTTTTCACATTCTTGTTCTGAAGTCATTCCAGTGTTGCTTCGGCTGCATGCTTGGGGTCAATGAGCTTAGACTGGGGCCCCCACTTATTCACTCTGAAGAAGGTGCCTGTATTTGGCTCCATCCATTGTTCCCTATATCCTTACCAGTCTCCCAGTCCCTGCCGCTGAATAGCATCCCCATCGCATGATGCTGCCACCACCATGCTTCACGACATCAGTCACCAGCTTCATTAATCATTTTTTAACATTTTTTTTTATTTAACCTTTATTTAACCAGGTAGGCTAGTTGAGAACAAGTTCTCATTTACAACTGCGACCTGGCCAAGATAAAGCAAAGCAGTGCGACACAAACAACAACACAGAGTTACACATGGAATAAACAAACATAGTCAATAATACAATAGAAAAAGTCTATATACAGTGTATGCAAATGAGGTAGGATACGGGAGGTAAGGCAATAAATAGGCCATCGTGGCGAAATAATTAAAATATAGCAATTAAACACTGGAGTGATAGATGTGCAGAAGATGAATGTGTAAGTAGAGATACTGAGGTGCAAAGGAGCAAAATCAATAAATAACAGTATGTGGATGAGGTAGTTGGAAGGGCTATTTACAGATGGGCTATGTACAGGTGCAATGGTCTGTGAGCTGCTCTGACAGCTGGTGCTTAAAGTTAGTGAGGGAGATATGAGTCTCCAGCTTCAGTGATGTTTGCAGTTCCTTCCAGTCATTGGCAGCAGAGAACTGGAAGGACGGGCGGCCAAAGGAGGAATTGGATATGGGGGTGAACTATACCTGCTGGAGCGAGTGCTACGGTTGGTGCTGCTATGGTGACCAGGGAGCTGAGATAAGGCGGGGCTTTACCTAGCAAAGACTTATAGATGACCTGGAGCCAGTGGGTTTGGCGACGAATATGAAGCGAGGGCCAGCCAACGAGAGCATACAGGTCGCAGTGGTGGGTAGTATATGGGGCTTTGGTGACAAAACGGATGCCACTGTGATAGACTGCATCCAATTTGCTGAGTAGAGAGTTGGAGGCTATTTTGTAAATGACATCGCCGAAGTCAAGGACCGGTAGGATAGTCAGTTTCACGAGGGTATGTTTGGCAGCATGAGTAAAGGATGCTTTGTTGTGAAATAGGAAGCCGATTCTAGATTTAATTTTGGATTGGAGATGCTTAATGGCAGCGATCGGTTGAAGAGCATGCATTTAGTTTTACTTGCATTTAAGAGCAGTTGGAGGCCACGGAAGGAGAGTTGTATGGCATTGAAGCTTGTCTGGAGGTTAGTTAACACAGTGTCCAAAGAAGGGCCAGAAGTATACGGAATGGTGCCATCTGCGTAGAGTTGGATAAGAAAATCACCAGCAGCAAGAGCGAAATCATTGATGTATACAGAGAAGAGAGTCGGCCCGAGAATTGAACCCTGTGGCACCCCCATAGAGACTGCCAGAGGTCTGGACAACAGGACCTCCGATTTGACATACTGAACTCTGTCTGAGAAGTATTTGGTGAACCAGGCAAGGCAGTCAGTTGAGAAACCAAGGCTGTTGAGTCTGCCGATTAGAATGTTGTGATTGACAGAGTCGAAAGCCTTGGCCAGGTCGATGAATACAGCTGCACAGTATTGTCTCTTATCGATGGTGAATATGATATCGTTTAGAATACTACTACACCGGCTCGAATACTACGACACCGGCTTTGATGCCCGTCACATGTGGCAGGGCTTGCAAACTATTACGGATTACAAAGGGATACCAATCTTTAAGCTGCCCACTGACGCGAACTTACCAGATGAGCTAAATGCCTTCTAGGCAAGCAACACTGAACCATGCATGAGAACACCAGTTGTTCCGGACGACTGTGTGATCACGCTCTCCGTAGCCGATGTGAGTGAGACCTTTATTTTTGTAATGATCTTTTATTATAATTTTAACAGGGGTTAAATAAACAACCAAACAAAGTGCACCATACAGACCAAGTACAATAAATTGAATATGGATACAGCAAAATATTAAACAAAAGGCCGTCATAAAATGAAGAAAAAAAATACAAACATCACCGCTATAACATGGGGCATTTTCTACATAGGTTTTGAGGTTTTCTACATAGGACCACAATAGAGACCAGATTTTACAATATGTGTCAGATTTCTTGTGTAAATCAAAGGTAAGTTTCTCTAGGGGTAGAATAGCAGAAGCTTGAGAAAGCCACATTCTCGCAGATGGTACTTTAGGTGTGGACCATAATAACAATATAAATGTTTTGGCTAAGTAAACAAGGGTATTGAACAGTTCAGAGTCAGGGTCAAACATTGTTATAATCAAAGTAGAGCAAATATTAATTTGGTGAAAAAGCTAATTGTCTACCCAAGATCCTTCTGGATGTGTAAATTAATATAATTCCAATAAGACTGGATTCTGCTACAGTACCAAAAAACGTGAATGAAATAAAAAACTAAAAAAATAAAGGTGCCAGTATCCTGTTCATATCTGAAACATTAAGGGCAATCGGATTAAGGGAAATCGGTTGACAATCAGAGGGATTTAAGGTCTGGAATCTGCAAGTACCATTTAAGGCCAGGATTTTTTCAAAGCTATTAATAAATGATAAGGAAGCTATGGCTCTTGGATGACATGCTATTAATTCCATCCCAACCCAAAGTAAGTGGCATTTGTTTAGGCACCAACTAAACATGTGCTTGATCTGAGCAGACCAGTAATATAGTTGCAGATTCGCCAAAAGAGACCCCTCTTAAATCATTAGGCTTAAAATTGTTTGGTAAAATTGCTTCTATGTTTCTTATTGTTCCACATATATTTAGAGATATTGGCATTCATTTTCTTAAAAAAGGACTGAGATAGATGTCAGGGGATATTTTGGAATAGATCATTTAGCCGAGGAAGGATATTCATCCTGACGACATAAATCCTGCCAAAAAAAGAGTTTGGTACGGTAGACCAGTTAACTCTATCGAAGGCCTTTTCTGCATCGAGGAAGAAAATGAGGGCAGGGTATTTAATTCTGCCAAGGTTTTTTATTTATTTTTAGGCGTCCTCACATTGTCCTTTCCAAATCTGAATTTGACAAAGCCAGTCTAATCAGGTTTAATGAAGTTTGGAAGTAGGACCTCCATCCTGCGAGCAAGTGTCTTAGCGACTATTTTAACATGAACTTCTAACAAACTGGTAGGTCTAAACGAAGAGCAGTTTAATGGGTTTTTGTCCGTTTATAGTATCAGGCTAATGGATGCAGTTTTTCAGGACTCTGGAATTATGTCTCTTTCGAACATATGAAGGCATAAAGATAGGGCATATATCAGGTCAAAACTTGTAGAACTCTGCCGGGAAGCAGTCTAGGCCGGGTGCCTTGCCAGAAGGCATTGCCTTAATAGTTTCCCAAACCTCTTCAGGAGTAAAGAGAACATTTAGTTAATTTTTATGCTCATCTGATATAGTGGGCAAGATGATCTTATTCAGATATGTTGTCATTTTGTTTTATGATCTTGTACATTGTGAAGTATAAAGAGATTTATAGAAATCACAAAACATATTCTTGATAAGCAATGGATCATAAGAAGTGGAGCCATCTGCCATCCTTATAGACATAATCAATTTTTCATTCTGTTATTTTTTAAGTTGGTGTACAAGTAGATGGCTCGGACGGATATAATATTTTTGCTCAGTAAAAAAATTGTTTTTTACATGCTTTGTATGCTCTAAATAGAGTTTGGCCTTAGCACAAGCTAGTGACTTCCTGTTGGCCTGGGTTGGTTGTTGTTTATGAAAAAGTTTACTGAAGCTTTACTTCAGCCTCCAATTTTTCCCTTTTTTTCATTCTAAGCTTCTTGATCAGAAAGGCTTGGGAAATGATATAACCTTTATGGTTGGTTTAGCAGTACTGCAGACAGTTGTAGCTGAGACAGGAGAGAGTTCATTGCCGCTAGATTGCAATGCGCTCTATCAATGACTGGGGGGCCTGTCAAACGTCTCTCCGCCGAGGAAGTCTTGCAGGAAAGAGGCCATGAACTGGGTAGGATTGTGCCCTTCCGTCCCTTCTGGGATTCCGGTCACACGTATGTTCTGTCTCCCAGGGAACGGTTTTCCTGTTCATCTAGACTAACCTTCAGCTTCACATTCTCAGAGGTAAGCTCGTCGTTTTTGGTTGAAGCTGCACCCCTTCGAGTAAAAACTTTAAACAGGTTAACATTCACAGGGCCACAGGGCCAGACTGATTACCAAGACGCGTACTCAGAGCAAGCACTGACCAGCTGGCATGTGACTTCACTGACATTTTCAACCTCTCCCTGACCCAGTCTGTAATACCTACATGTTTCAAGCAGACCACAATAGTCCCTGTGTCCAAGAACTCCAAGGTAACCTGCCTAAATGACTAAACCCCGTAGCACTCAAATCTGTAGCCAGGAAGTTATTTGAAAGGCTGGTCATGGCTCACATCAACACCATCGTCACAGAAACCCTAGACCCATGCCATACCGCCCCAACAGATCCACAGATGACGCAATCTCTATTGCACTAAACACGGCCCTTTCCCACCTTGACAAAAGGAACACCTTTGTGAGAATGTTGCTTATTCACTACAGCGCATCGCTCAACACCATAGTGCCCTCCAAGCTCATCACTAAGCTAAAGACCCTGGAACTGAACACCTCCCTCTGCAGCTGGATCCTGGACTTCCTGACAGACCGCCCCCAGGTGGTGAGAGTAGGCAACAACACATCCACCACACTGACCCTCAACACAGGGGCCTCTCAGGGGTGCGTGCTTAGTCCCCTCTTGTACTCCCTGTTCATCCACGACTGCGTTGCCAAGGACGACTCCAACACCGTCAAGTTTTACGACGACACGACGGTGGTAGGCCTGATCCCAACCTATAGGGAGGAGGTCAGAAACTGCCAGGAAAACAACTGCTCCCTCGATGTGAGCAAGACAAAGAAGCTGATCATGGACTACAGTAAAAGGAGGGTCAAGCACGCCCCCATTCACATCGACAGGGCTGTAGTGGATCGGGTCGAGAGGTTCAATTTCCTTGGTGTCCACATCACCAAGGACCTATCATGGTCCAAACACACCAAGACACCAAGACAGAAGAGGGCATGACAACGCCTATTCCCCCTCAGGAGGCTGAAAAGATTTGGCATGGGTCCTCAGATCCTCAAAAAGTTCTACAGCTGCACCATCGAGAGCATCCTGGCTGGTGGCATTACCGCTTGGTATGGTAACTGCTCGACATCTGACCGCATCGCTATAGTGGGTAGTGTGTACCAGTGGCGGTCAGTGTTGTTTAAGATGAGGGAGGACAAAAAATGTTTTTATGCGCATGGCCTTATTTCTATTACAGCATATTGGATGACTGTCATTCATATTCCATTCTCCCAGTTCAATGTAACAGCGAAAGGTTTAGGCTACTACATGGAAGTCATTTTTTTCCTATACCGATCATGCGGTTGTTATAATCTAGCCTATGAATGATCGTTTACAACGTACAGTACCAGTCAAATTTTGGACACATCTACTCATTCAAGGGTTTTTCTTTATTTTTACTATTTTCTACATTGTAGAATAATAGTGAATACATCAAAACTATGAAATAACACATATGGAATCATGTAGTAACCAAAAAAGTGTTAAACAAATCAAAATATATTTTATATTTGACATTATTCAAAGTAGCCACCCTTTGCCTTGATGACAGCTTTGCACACTCTTGGCATTCTCTCAACCAGCTTGATGAGGTAGTCACCTGGAATGCATTTCAATTAACAGGTGTGCCTTGTTAAAAGTTAATGTGTGGAATTTCTTTCCTTCTTAGTGCATTTGAGCCAATCAGTTGTATTGTGACAAGGTAGGTGTGGTATTCAGAAGATAGCTCTATTTTATAAAAGACCAAGTCCATATTATGGCAAGAACAGTTCAAATGTGACTCACCACCTGGATTCGGTCTTATGTACAAAATGTGAAATTGTGTTTTTTACATTGGATAAAAGTAGCGAATTAGAGCTACAAAATGGTATATCATACACTGCATTTGAGGACACTGGCCATATTCAATGGGTGTTGTACACACGTCACGTAACGTTAGCTAATGAGCCAGCCAGCTAGCCAGCCAGCTACGTTAGCTAGTTAAAAAACAATGAACAAAGTGCCAACAATGCCTAACATTAGGCGCTATCTAGAAAATCAAACAGCTCTAGGAAACAAATAATAACGTTTGCTAGGGAGCCAGCCAGCTAACGTTAGCTAGCTAGCTAACAGTACACTTTAGCTTAAAACATATAGGTAGCTAGCTAGGTAAACAATGAACCTAGCTAGGTAAACTACGTTTAAGATCACACACATCACGTAACGTTAGCTTACGAGCCAGCCAGCTAACGTTAGCTAGTTAAACAACAATGAACAAAGTGGCAACAACGTCACAGTGCTGGGAGATAACCAACCAGGTTCAATGTTAGCTAGCTAACATTAGGCTCTAACTAGAAAAGCGAACGGCTCTGGGAAACCAATAATAACATCAGCTAGGGAGCCAGCCAGCTAATATTACCTAGCTAGCTAAGAGTACATTTTAGCTTGAAATGAAAACACTTTCTGTCAAAATTAGAAACGTGCAATATCTGAAAATGTAGATAGATAACGCTAGATTATCTTAACGTCACCTGGATACATCATCATGCAGGATGGACGCGTCTCCCTGTCAGGAATGCCATACCGCGATTGCCCTTAGTTTAAAGATGTAATCCGGAGACAGGTGTTTTCTCCATCTCCTTAGCTATCATACTCTAATTCCACTGATTTCAAAACTTGATCCTCCAGAAAGTGGAGAGAAACACTAATGCAGGTCCACTACACAATAAAAAAAAATAAAAGCCGCGTTAGACAGGATTACTAACACAGACTGACGAGCTCAAATATACAGCATCCTTCAATTTGGCAGACCAATCCGAACTCCTCTCTCGGCATGTCCAGCCCACTAATTATCTCAGCCATGGTTAGTGGAAAAGTTGCTTGCTTTTTCTGTGGCTTAACCAACAAGGCTCATAATTTAACAATTGTATTCGTATTTACAGATGGCATTCAAGTTTGTTATTAAGGCACATGAAAGTTCACATGTTCGAGAAGGCATTTTGCATTTAGATAATTAAAAAAAATTACATTCAAACGGCTCTTCTGTGAAGTCTTGACTTGCGACATTAAGCTTAGTTTCCTGAATCGGGTCCCAAATAAGCAAAGAGAAATGACAGTCCATCATTACTTTAAGAGATGAAGGTCAGTCAATCCGGAAAATGTTAAGTTTATTCAAGTGCAGTCACAAAAAGCATCAAGCGGTATGATAACACTGGATCTCTTGAGGATCGCCACAGGAAAGGAAGACCCAGAGTTACCTCTGCTACAGAGGATAAGTTCATTAGAGTTAACTGTACCTCAGATTGCAGCCCAAATAAATCCTTCACAGAGTTCAAGTAAAAGACACATCTCAACATCAACTGTTCAGAGGAGACTGTGTGAATCAGGCCTTCATGGTCGAATTGCTGCAAAGAAACCACTACTAAAGGACACCAATAAGAAGAGACTTGAGTGGGCCAAGAAACACGAGCAATGGACATTAGACCGGTGGAAATGTGTCCTTTGGTCTGATGAGTCAAAATTTGAGATTTTTTGTTGCAACCACCGTGTCTTTATGTGGCGTAGAATAGGTGAACAGATGATCTCCCCATGTGCGGGTCCCACCATGAAGCATGGAGGAGGAGGTGTGATAGTGTGGGGGTGCTTTGCTGGTGACACTGTCAGTGATTTATTTAGAATTCAAAGCACACTTAACCAGCATGGCTACCACAGCATTCTGCAGTGATACGCCATCCCATCTGGTTTGCACTTAGTGGGACTATCATTTGTTTTTCAACAGGACAATGACCCAACACACCTCCAGAAAGTTTAAGGGCTATTTGACCAAGAATGAGAGTGATGGAGTGCTGCATCAGATGATCTGGCCCCCACAATCACACAACCTCAACCCAATTGAGATGGTTTGGGATGAGTTGGACCGCAGAGGGAAGGAAAAGCAGCCAACAAGCGCTGAGCATATGTGGAAACTCCTTCAAGACTGTCGGAAAAGTATTCCAGATGAAGCTGATTGAGAAAATGCTAAAAGTGTGCAAATCTGTCATCAAGGCAAAGGGTGGCTATTTGAAGAATATCAATATAAAATATATTTACATTTGTTTAACACGTTTTTGGTTACTACATGATTCCATGTGTGTTATTTCATAGTTTTGATGTCTTCACTATTATTCTACAATGTAGAAAATAGTAAAAATAAAGAAAAACCCTTGAATGAGTAGGTATGTCCAAACTTTAGACTGGTACTGTAGGTGCACACAGGTCAAGAGACACATTTGTTATAATTTCTGTTTAAGTCTATGGAAGGGGGTGCGAACCATGAACCTCCAACGTTTTGTATTGAGGTCAGTGTATCCAGAGAAGGAAGGAAGCTAGCTGTCCTCCGGCTACACCATGGTGCTACCCTACAGAGTGTTGTTGAGGCTACTGTTGACCTTCATTACATAACAGGAGGGAAGCTAGCTGTCCTCTGGCTACACCATGGTGCTACCCTACAGAGTGTTGTTGAGGCTACTGTTGACCTTATTTGCAAAATAGTGGGATTTAATCAATAATTTGGTGATGTGATTATATGTAGTATCGTTTTATCTAAAAATTATAACTTTAATGTTTTATAATTAAAATATTTATGAAATTCACTGAGGAGGATGGTCCACCCCTTCCTCCTCTGAGGAGCCTACACTGGTGTGTACGGCCCAGTACATCACTGGGGCCGAGCTTCCTGTCATCCAGGACCTCTATACCAGGAAGGTCCAAAAAATGATCAAAGACTATTCTCTCTGCTACCGCATAGCAAGCGGTAGCAGCAAGTCTGGGACCAAAAGGCTCCTGAACAGCTTCTACCCCCAAGCCATAAGACTGCTGAACAGTTAATCAAATGGCTACCTTGACTATTTGCAATAACCCACTTTTTTTATTCGGATTCATTATAATTGTTTTGCACGGACTCTTTTGCACAGGCTCGACGTACACTCACTGGACTCTAACCACACACTCACACATACTACACTGACACTAACACACACACACGTGCATATTGACGCTACACACACAAACACACACGCGCCTATTGACGCTACACACACACACACACACACACACTCTGCTAATACTCTGTTTATTATCTATGCATAGTCACTACCTCTACCTACATCTACAGTACATATTACCTCCATTACCTCGAATAAACCGGACCCCTGCACATTGACTCGGTACCAGTACCCTTTGTATACAGCCCCATTATTGTTATTTTATTGTGTTACTAATTTTCCTTAATTTTATTTAGCAGATTTATCTTACTTACTTTTTAATAAAAACCTGCATTGTTGGTTAAGGACTCGTAAATAAGTAAATCCACGGTAAATTCTTAATGTTGTATTCTGCGCATGTGACAAATAAGATTTCATTTGATTGTTTGAATTAGGAATGGTGTTAGACGGGTGATGAGCTGTGTCTGTTATTTTCCAGACATAGCGCTTTGCATTCAGTCCAAACAGTTCCGTTTTTGTCTCATGAGACCACAGAATCTTTGACGTGCCGTTTTGTAAACTCCAGGCGTGCTGTCATGTGCCTTTTTTCTCAGGAGTGGCTTCCATCTGGCCACTCTCACATAAAGCCCAGATTGGTGAAGTGCTGTAGAGACTGTTGTTCTTCTGGCAGGTTCTCCCATCTCAGCCAAGGAACTCTGTAGTTCTATCAGAGTGGTCATGGGCTTCCTGGTCCAAAGTCCTTCTTTCCCGGTTGCTCAGTTTGGTCGGACATTCAGCTCTGCGCAGAGTCGAGGTAGTTCCTTATTTTTTCAATTTCCCAATGATGGAGATTATTGTGATCTTGGAAACTTTCAACACTCTAGAAATTGCTTTATACCGTTCCCCAGATATATGCCTCATCACCATGCATGTCTGAGATCTACGGACAGTTCCTTGGACTTCATGGTACTTGCCCGACTTAAAGGCTCAGTGCAGTCAAAAACATTTATATATATTTCCACACTATGAGGTTGGAAAAAAACTGTGAAATTGTGACAATTATGCTAATGCTTTTTTAGTGTAAGAGTTGTTTGAAAAGACCACCTGAAATTTCAGCCTGTTTTACTAATAGACCAATAAGAAAGACAATAACAGCACATTTTTAGTTTTCCCCTCCCCACTCAAACCACTCACAGACAGTCCTAGCAAAATGATTGCGATAAATTTCTATTTGCTAACAAGCTATTTTTGTTTCTTTTTGACCATTTTAATTGAAAACAATCACAGTAAGGTTGTTACCCCCAAAATATTGAGATATTGAGATAAAAACAGCTGCATTGGACTTTTAAAGTTGGTCATAAAAAGATTAGGCAGTAATCAGGAAGCCAGTTTGCCTGTGGTCCAGTCCGGGAGAGGATAGGTGAACTCCCTGTGGCTATGTCTGGGACCCTCTGTTCCACTTCCTGGTGAGTGAGAGAGTTCTCTCAGAGGCCAGACAGCTCTGGCTCTTGCACTTCATTACCGTGTTGAAATGTACCAGAATTAAATCTTTATAGAGTCCGAGGAGCTGCCAAAACAGCCACCTTCCGCTCCAGTTCATTAGAGAATGAACCACTTACATTGTTCCTGACTTCCCTTTACACAGAATGGGAACATAATAATTAAGAGCAAGAAGAAATCAAGCATTGTAGTAGTTGGAGGATATTGACACAATTCTGAAGTAGAAGTTAAAAGGCTTTTTCAAAGAGAGTAAGGGGTTATTGCCACACAACTTTTCACGTGACTTTCAGTTTCTATGCATAGTTTTACAGATGATGAAAACAAGACAATAAAAATACTAATATCCCATTTCATCCATCACGGAAGACAAAGGAAAATGCACATAGGTACAAAAGCATTACTATTAGCATGTAATGTAATGTTAAATCAATGTGAAAATGAAAAAGTCTTAAAGGCAACGTCATATCAGAGACATTAACTGTCATTTTTACTGAACAGATCATAAGGCCTAATGTTTGCCCGGGACAAACAAACAACTCACTGGGCACAGACGTCAATTCAACGTCTATTCCACGTTGGTTTAACGTAATTGAATTTAAATGACGTCGAGACAACTTTGATTCAACCAGTGTGTTTGCCCAGTGGGAATATTTGCCAGCAAATATTCAAACAACAAAAATCTTAGTGAAAGTAAGGTATATATTAGTACAGTACCTTCATTTCCCCTTAAGATGTGGGAGCAGAAAAAACTTGGTACATTTCATAACGGTGGCATTCGAAAACAAACTAAGATACTTTGGTTCTAGCTTGAATATTGGGGAATTACATTCATAATGCTCTGTGTGTTCAAGTTTCATTTCCCCATCATAATAAACACTCAGGTGGATGGCAGTTACACTTGTGTTTGGATGAGTGAATGGATGAATATTAGAATCAGTTACAGCTGTGAATGGATGACTATTAGAATCAGTTACAGTTGTGTTTGGATGAGTGAACGGATGAATATTAGAATCAGTTACAGCTGTGAATGGATGAATATTAGAATCAGTTACAGTTGTGAATGGATGAATATTAGAATCAGTTACAGTTGTGTTTGGATGAATATTAGAATCAGTTACAGCTGTGAATGGATGAATATTAGAATCAGTTACAGTTGTGTTTGGATGAATATTAGAATCAGTTACAGCTGTGAATGGATGAATATTAGAATCAGTTACAGCTGTGAATGGATGAATATTAGAATCAGTTACAGCTGTGAATGGATGAATATTAGAATCAGTTACAGCTGTGTTTGGATGAGTGAACGGATGAATATTAGAATCAGTTACAGTTGTGTTTGGATGAGTGAACGGATGAATATTAGAATCAGTTACAGCTGTGAATGGATGAATATTAGAATCAGTTACAGCTGTGAATGGATGAATATTAGAATCAGTTACAGCTGTGAATGGATGAATATTAGAATCAGTTACAGCTGTGAATGGATGAATATTAGAATCAGTTACAGCTGTGAATGGATGAATATTAGAATCAGTTACAGCTGTGAATGGATGAATATTAGAATCAGTTACAGCTGTGAATGGATGAATATTAGAATCAGTTACAGCTGTGAATGGATGAATATTAGAATCAGTTACAGCTGTGAATGGATGAATATTAGAATCAGTTACAGCTGTGAATGGATGACTATTAGAATCAGTTACAGCTGTGAATGGATCAGTGAATGGATGAATATTAGAATCAGCTAAAGTTGTGTTCGGATGACTATAACAATCAGTTACAGCTGTGAATGGATGAATATTAGAATCAGTTACAGCTGTGAATGGATGAATATTAGAATCAGTTACAGCTGTGAATGGATGAATATTAGAATCAGTTACAGCTGTGAATGGATCAGTGAATGGATGAATATTAGAATCAGCTAAAGTTGTGTTCGGATGACTATAACAATCAGTTACAGAAGGCCATGAACATTAGTTGTAAAAGCTAGTGACCAAAACATCACATTTAAGTGTAATGGCAGTAACAAAAACATAATGGCTTTTCATTTGTTTGGCAACAGCGCCACCAACTGAGAAACAGCACAAAGACACCTCTTGATGTCATGTTTCAATACGATAATTGTATTTGATTTTGGTTATAATATCAGCATTTTATCTCATAGGATGATATTAGAATATAAAAATGAACATTGTACGTAAGCCACTAGTACTGATCCATTCAGATTCATTCATACACCATTATTCTGAGTTGAATAAAAAATAACATTATAAAACATATAAATGACATGGTATGAAAATAAAGTGTTTTGTTACTAACGGCCCCCAAAAATACTCAGATTGTCACATCTCAGTGGTGTTCATTTGTGTCTCTTTTAAGGTATGTCTTAGTGACAAAATGTTGGAGTGAAACTTCTGAAGAAATTGTAGGTAACACATGAGGAGGGTGAAACAACAACATTAACAAGCAAACACACCGTTACTCACAGACAATTGGCACATCTCAGTAAGTAACAGATCAACATAACCATACAGGAACCCCCCATCCCTCCTCTCCCCATGGTAACACAGTGGTTAAAGTTAGTGGGTGCACTCAACGCATCACACCAGTGTCTCTGGTAGTGTGTCTGTGTTGTCTGTTGATAAGAGCTTCCATATCTGCCAACTCTCTCTCTGCCACTCCGGGCTGACTGGCACCTTTCCTTCCAGAGGACTAGAGGAGGGGTTCTTAGGGGTCACAGTCCAGTTCCTGGGGCTGCAGCTGCCCTGGGGGGGCCGTTGGGGGCTCTGTAGGGTCACACACTGGTGCGTGGAGAGGGAGAGGGAAGGTGTGGAGTGAGAAGATTCTCTGTGTGTTCCTCTGAGAGGTCCAGGGTAGGGAGGGGGAGGCCTTCCATCCACCCTGCCGCCAGGCCTGCCTCTGAGGGAGGGACTGGCAGGCTGTGACACTCCGCCCCTTAGTGCGAGGTCCTCTGAGCTGCCGGCCCCTGGTTTTCCCTGTGGTCGGTGATGTAATAATGAGTCTGTACCCTGCTGTCTTTGCCCTCTCTCCGTCAGAGGGCTACTACTGCAGCGAGTCACCGGGGGGTGTGGTCTGCACTCAGGCACACCTAACGAGGTATAAGTTCGTCTGACAGGCAATTTGCTGTTGTTACCTTGGTGACGGTCGAGTCCCTCTGATGAGCCGCAGGAGCCGTGTTCCGAAACGTCGCCATGGGAACCTAGGGGAAACCATTTATACACATAATCAACGTCTAACTCCATCTAGTCTACAATGTTTATTCTAGGTTGCAAAGTTCCAAAGAGCAAAGAATGAGACATTATGTTTAAAGACAATAAATGTACCAGTGATGTGATGATCCATAAACCCTTTCCTTAGAGAGGCATGCCAGGCACCCCAGACATGTTCATCGGGTGTGTCTAATGGAAAAATAAGACATATTCCTCAGCCTAAGTAGCAATATACAATACAGCATATTGTGCTATTTTCAGAAATGAAATGATCAACAAGTCAACCATTGGGAAGCTCACCTTTGCCTGTGGATGGTGAGTGACAGGTGATGCTAGGACGACCTTTGACGTGGCCAACCAGTGTGTACTGCTCTGGAACCCTGAAGAGCCTATCAGAGAGGAGGTTTCTGTCCTCCTGGGGCTGGGAGAGCAGCCCCTCCGACAGCACTGGTGAGTTGTTGTCATAGGGGGACAACTCCCCACTGGAGGCCTTGTTGGAGTCACTGGAGCAGCTCCTCTCCCTCAAAGAGAAGGGATCCTCAGTCCTCAGCGGGCCTGGACCACTATGGGGGAGAGGAGAAGAAAGAGACATTATGAAGTATGTAAAATATGATGACCAGTAGATTTACCATACTAGGTATTATCTGATCAGGAAAAATGAATTGCCCTAGTTACAAAGTATGCCATGATGTACAGAGAAGGGAGAAAACGGAAATGATATGTTATCAAAATGATGTCTAGGTAAGAGAACTGAAATGATATGTTATCACAATGATGTCTAGGTAAGAGAACTGAAATGATATGTTATCACAATGATGTCTAGGTAAGACAACTGAAATGATATGTTATCACAATGATGTCTAGGTAAGACAACTGAAACTACATTATATCAACTCTCGTTTTATTGGTCGCAAACACATATTTAACAGATGTTATTGCAGGTGTAGCAAAATGCTTGTGTTCCTAGATCCAACAGTGCAGTCATTTCTCATGTTTAGGTAAGAACATTAAAACCAAATGTCATCACGATGTTTAGGTAAGAAGTGAAAATACACAACAATACCACCAGGGGGTGCTCGAGTACCTTCTCAGAGCCCCATATATCACTGTACTGGATTTTCACAGAGCTTTTTACATTTTTGTCATGTAGCAGATGTTATCTTATCCGGAGCAAGTAGGGTTAAGACCATATTTTTCACCTGGTCAGCTCAGGGATTCAAACCAGCGACATTTCAGTTACTGGCCCAACGCTCTTAACTACTAAGCTACCTGATGCCCATTTGGCAGAGGCACAGCATCACGTCCAATCGTCCATATTTAAGCACACAAAAGGCCACACACTCACGAGTGCTGAGAATCCTTCCTCCTCAGGAGGTAATCCACCACGTCAGGATCCGTCTCTAGTAGACTCATCAGAACCTCATTCTGCAGGTCAGGCGGCACCTGGAAGGGCCAGAAACACACACTCCTTAACTAGACGTCTGAGCTGAACGGACAGTTATTACATCTATCTCATTCTCTGTTGGCTTAAACTGGATATCTAACTGTTGGCCAAGTGTTGAGACAGATATTGACACAATAATGTAAATATGGACTCTGAAATGCTAAATTACAAGAGCTGAAGCAAGAATGTCTCCTACAGACAATGTATAATAAGCAAGCGGTTCAAGTACAGTTTAAAGCCGTTGCACCATTGGTTAACACATGCTAATATACATACACAACGGTTCAAAAGTTTGGGGTCACTTGGAAATGTCCTTGTTTTTGACAGAAAAGCACATTTTTTGTCCATTAAAATAACATCAAATTGATCAGAAATACAGTGTAGACATTGTTAATGTTGTAAATGACTATTGTAGCTGGAAACGGCAGATTTTTTATGGAATATCTATATAGGCGTACAAAGGCCCATTATCAGCAACCATCACTCCTGTGTTCCATTGTCATGCTGAAACATGAGGTGATGGCAGCGGATGAATGGCACGATAATGGGCCTCAGGAGCTCGTCACGATATCTCTGTGCATTCAAATTGCCATCGATAAAATGCAATTGTGTTTGCTGTCCCTAGTCTATGCCTCCCCATACCATTACCCCACCGTCACCATGGGGCACTCTGATCACAACAACAACATCAGCAAACCGCTCGCACACACAACTCCATACACATGGTCTGTAGTTGTGAGGTCGGTTGGACCTGCTACCAAATTCTCTAAAACAACGTTGGAGGCAGCTTATGGTAGAGAAATGAACATTCAATTCTCTGGCAACAGCTCTGGTGGACATTCCTGCAGTCAGCCAATTGCACGCTCCCTCAAAACTTGAGACATCTGTGGCATTGTGTTGTGTGACAAATCTGCACATTTAGAGTGGCCTTTTATTGTCCCCAGCACAAGGTGCACCTGTGTAAGGATCATGAACCTCTTAAGGATCATACTCTTTTTTTCAATTTTCACCTAAAATGACATACCCAAATCTAACTGCCTGTAGCTCAGGACCTGAAGCAAGGATATGCATATTCTTGATACCATTTGAAAGGAAACACTTTGAAGTTTGTGGAAATATGAAATGAATGTAGGAGAATATAACACATTAGATCTGGTAAAACATGCTTTTTCTATTTTGTATTTTTCCATCATGTTTGAAATGTAGGAGAATGGCCATACTTTCAGATAGGAGTCAAGGTGTAATTTAGATTTTGGCAACCAGATGGCAACAGTGTGTGTGCAAAGTTTCAGACTTATCCAGTGAAGATTTACATTACTGCACAATATTTTGTATCAAGTCTGCCAGGAGTTTGCCCATTTATACATCTTCAAGTACATAACTTTGGAGAACATACAAAAATGCTTGGTAGTAAAAAATGTAAGTATACACACTCCCAGGAATGTCATACATGATGGATCATTAGCTTATACACTAACTTTCACAAATCTAGATGGCCGGGTGGGGTGGGTGTGGAGCCAGAGACAGCAGTGGGGTCAAACTGTAGACCCCCAGTTGCTACGTTTGAACATAAAAATTGATTTTATCAAACAAAACAATGCTACATTTATCTCTGGGACCCTCAGGATGTCAAATCAGAGCAAGATTACTGAATGTATCAAACCAGTTGCAGTGATAAAAGTTTTGTTATTTTGCGCTCTCCTCAAACAATAGCATGGTATTTTTTCACTGTAATAGCTACTGTTAATTAGACACTGCCTCTAGATTAACAAGAATGTAATCTTTCTGCCCATATAAGACATGTCTATGTCCCGGAAAGTTGGCTGTTTTATACAACGTCATTCTAAACACATTAGCACACGCTAGCAACAACCATCCCGGTTTAGAGACACCGATCCCGTAGAGGTTTTAAATATTCAACTTCTTGATATGCCACACCTGTCAGGTGGATGGATTACCTTGGCAAATGAGAAATGCTCACTAACAAGGATGTAAACAAATTTATGGACAAAACTTTATAGAAATAAGTTTTGTGTGCGTATGGAAAATTTCTGGGATCTTTTATTTCAGCTCATGAAAGATTGGACCAACACTTTACATGTTGTGTTTATATTTTTGCTCAGCATATACAGTGCATTCTGAAAGTATTCAGACCCCTTCCATTTCCCACATTTTGTTACATTAAAGCTTAATTCTAAAATGTATTAAATTAAATGTTTTCCTTATCAATCCACATACAAAACCCCATAATGCCAAAGCAAATACTGTTTTTTTATAAGATTTTGCAAATGTAATAATAATAAAAAAAACTGAAATACCTTATTTACATAAGTATTGAGACCCTTCACATGAGACTCGAAATTGAGCTCAGGTGTATTCTGCTTCCATTGATCATCCTTGAGATGTTTCTACAACTTGATTGGAGTCCACCTGTGGTAAATGCAATTGATTGGACATGATTTGGAAAGTCCCACAGTTGACAGTGCATGCCAGAGCAAAAAACAAGCCAAGAGGTCGAAGGAATAGTCCATAAAGCTCCGAGACAGGATTGTGTCGAGGCACACATCTGGGCATGGGTACCAAAACATTTCTGCAGCATTTAAAGTCCCCAAGAACACAGTGGTCTCCATCATTCTTAAATGGAAGAAGTTTGGAACCACCAAGACCTGGAGCTGGCCGCCCGGCTAAACTGAACAATCATTGAGGTGACCAAGAACCCTATGGTCACTCTGACAGACCTCCAGAGTTCCTCTGTGGACATTGGGAGAACCTTCCAGAAGGATAACCATCTCCGCAGCACTCCACCAATCAGGCCTTTATGGTAGAATGGCCAGACGGAAGTCACTCCTCAGTAAAAGGCACATGACAGCTGCTTGGAGTTTGCCAAAAGGCACCTAAACGACTCTCAGACCATGAGAAACAAGATTCTATGCTCTGATGAAACCAAAATTGAACTCTTTGGCCTGAACGCCAAGCGTCACGTCTGGAGGAAACATGGCACCATCCCTACGGTGAAGAATGGGGTTGGCGGCATCATGCTGTGGGGATGTTTTTCAGCGGCAAGGACTGGGAGACTAGTCAGGTTCGAGCGAAAGATGAACGGAGCAAAGTACAGAAAGATGATTGATGAAAACCTGCTCCAGAGCGCTCAAGACCTCAGACTGGTTTGAAGGTTCACCTTCCAACAGGACAACGACCCAAAGCACACATCCAAGACAACGCAGGAGTGGCTTCAGGACAAGTCTCTGAATGTCCTTGAGTGGCCCAGCCAGAGCCCGGACTTGAACCCGATCGAACATCTCTTGAGAGATCTGAAAATAGCAGTGCAGCAATGCTCCCCATCCAACCTGACAGAGCTTGAGAGGATCTGCAGAGGAGAATGGGAGAAATTCCCCAAATACAGGTGTGCCAAGCTTGTAGCGTCTTACCCAAGAAGACTCAAAGCTGTAATCGCTGCAAAATGTGCTTCAACTGAGTAACGGGTCTGAATACCTATTTAAATGTTATTTCAGTTTCACTTTTTTTAATACATTTTCTAAAATTTCTAGAACCCTTTTTTGCTTTGTCATTGTGAGATATTGTGTGTAGATTGAGGATGGAAGAAAAACAATTGAATCTATTTTAGAATAAGGCTGTAACGTAACAAAATGTGGAAAAAGTCAAAGGGTCTGAATACTTTCTGAATGCACTGTAAGCAAAAACTGTGTATAGCTTCAAAATATGCTTAACTATATTGTTGATATATTGAGTGGTCAGTCCTTGCGTCAATAGCTCTGTCTATGAATTTAAGAGTGATTACATTTCTCCATCCCTCAACTTTTTACAATAACAGAGGCGGTGTGTGTGCTTTGTTATTGTTTCAACTGAGGATTGCCCCTTTAAGAAAAATAGAGCTTTGTCTGGAAAGAAACTGTAAAGACACTGTAATCAGTATGTCCAAATCCATAGTCCTCCTTTTCCTGGACCTTATAAGGACCCGTACAGGAGGGAAAAACAAAGGCACGAGTTGATGATCTTCTCTGTGGAGCTTGGTTTTTACAAGGCTTAGGCTTTCTCCAAAACTTATAAAGTGCATGTTTACATTTCATTAGATGGAGCCACTCTATTAAAGGAATACATCTGTATTTTGGCAATGAGGCCCTTTTATCTACTTGCCCAGAGTCAGATTAATTTGTGTTTACCATTTTTATTTGTCTCTGCGTGCAGTTTGAAGGACATTCCTAACTAGAACTACTGCAATGACTAACTACAGTAGCGTTACCACAATGACTGGAAGTCTATGGTAAATGCTAGCAGATACCATAGACTTCAAGTCATTGCGCTAACGCTAGTTAGCACTGACTCGCGAAACTACCTCTAATTTCCTTCATAAAAATGTAATCCATGGGGAAGTAGATAACAGGCCTCATTGCCAAATTCCCAAAGTATCCCTTTAAGCACAATTCCCCTAAGAACAATTATTCTCGGAAAGGAGAGCAGTGACTAAGAGAGTTCAATTGTTTGTCAGCTGTGCCAATTTTGTACTCTGTTCTCTATCCAGTGTGATAAACACTTATATATATCCATCTATTGGTGCCATGTTACAGTGTTTTCCATAAGTGGATAGCTTACCATGAAGAGGGTCTCA